>NC_034605.1:52279935-52333914 GCF_900095145.1 Mus pahari | reverse complement strand
CCTGGAACTCACTTTGTAGACCAGGCTGGCCTCGAACTCAGAAATCTGCCTGCCTCTGCCTCCCAAGTGCTGGGATCAAAGGCGTGCGCCACCACGCCCGGCTCCAGTGTGCCTTTTCTTACTCTTTCCACTCAGGTATAAACTAAGAAACAAAACTGTAAGAAGGCTGTCTGTTACTAATCCTATTGGCTCCTTGGAGAGTTGTTTCCACAACAGGGTGAGGGTATGCAACACCAGTTTCTCCCTCCCCTGTTCCCCACTCTCCCTCCCCCATGGCAGGAACCTGTAAGAACTAAGGAGCAAGTTGTGACAGGTGGGAACAATGAGGTTCGGGGTAAATAGTGATCATAATAAGCTACATGTCACAGAGAGAGCAAGGGACTGATGCTGCTACAGTTAGGAAGACAGGTAGAGAGCAGCCCTGATGCAGAGAGAGCATCAGAAACAAAACCTCTTCTGTCAGTGCGCATCGTGGTTGCCAGAGGTGCTGACTCCTGCACCTAAACCATCAAGCTGTGATACAGGGCTTCTATTGGAGTCTGAAGGGACTGAGGAGAGGGGACAGTATGAGCAGCTGAGTCATTGGAAGGGAACTTGTTCTGGCTTGGGCAGTTCAGTTTTGGTCATATGGGAAGTGTCCTTGTGAGGGAGGCACTGTGTGCAGGGTGAGGAGTTTGATAGCATCAGCTCAGTATCCACATGCAGCTTCTGTCAATTCAAAACTATTTCCAAGTAAACAACAGCTGAGGCTCACAGTTTAAAAGTGATTATCCAGCCAACAAATGACTGAGCTGGGAGCCAAGGCCCATTGTCCTGGCAGAGGCTGTGCTGGCACAGCAGTCATTGTGGTCTGAGTGGGACGCTTATCGAAGTTCCCTTATCAGTTATCTTGGCTTTGGTTTGAATTTGCATTTGCTTAATGACCAGCTGTAACTTTTAATTCTTTCAAATCTTATCTTTAATGATGGTTTTTGTTTTTTTGTTGTTGTTGTTTTTTGGTTTTTCAAGACAGGGTTTCTCTGTGTAGCCCTGGCTGTCCTGGAACTCACTCTGTAGACCAGGCTGGCCTCGAACTCAAATCCGCCTGCCTCTACCTCCTGGGACTAAAGGCGTGCACCACCACGCCCGGCATTTTAATGATGGTTCTTAAATTCGTTAAACTTCCCTTGTAGCCCAACACCCACCAGACGTAGTGGGGAAGAAAGGATACAGGGGAAGTGGACCTGTTTAGAAAGTTTCTCTGGAGCAACTCTTCTGTGTTGTCTGGAAATCAGCAGTTTAGTTCACAGGTCAGCAGGCAGTGGCAGCTCAATCAACTTGCAAAAAATTCACAGATATACCAGCAGTCCAGTTCGTTAGAGTCATGATAGCAACAATGGTGACACGACCTAGCAGAGTCATCCAGGCCTTAGCCTCTGCTCAAGTCAGCAGGAGGAAGCAGCAGGAGGAAGCAACAGGAACACCAGGAGAGGTTCTCAGCTGTGCCTCTCTGAGAGAAGCTAAGATCAGCAAAGATGCCAGACCCACAAGCTTTACACACCTAGCTCTATACACAAGCCAAGCTCTCTCCCCATCACTCTGTGGAGTCCTATTCATACCTTCCAAACATCACGTGTCCTCCATGTGCCTTGCCTTGGCAGGGCTCTTGCCTCCGCACGAGCATCCAATCAGTCCGAGTCTGCGGAAGCAGCAACAAACTGCAGCACACCACCAGAAGTTTTCAATACATTTCTCTGTATGGAGCCCCAACAAATGCAGCTCAACTACACAGTGTAAGGTGGACCAATAAATACATGCTTGTCATTAGCAAAGAATCTTTCATCACATGTCCTTTCACATGCTTGCTTTAGCAAAACATCTTTTTTCTGCTTCAGCGAAACGTTCCTTCATGTGTTTGCCCCAGCAAAACACCATCCAACTTTCCAAAGAACCCTTAAGTTCCCACTTCAGCTAGGGATGTTCCTTTCCTTGCCATATTCTTGTTTGATTGACTTTATCCTTTCTTAGTCCCTTAAAAGTGAATGCCTTTAATCCCAGTACTTGGGAGGCAGAGGGAGGCAGATTTCTGAGTTCAAGGCCAGCCTGGTCTACAGAGTTGAGTTCCAGGACAGCCAGGGCTGTGCAGAGAAACCCTGTCTCGAAAAACCAAAAAGAAAAAGAAAAAAAGAAATAGGGCCAGTCCAGGCTGGCATTGAACCTTTCATCTGCCTGCCTCAGCCTCCATGGAATAGAAAGGCTGAGCTTATAGGTGTGCAGCAACACTTCCAGCTGTTGTTCTTACTGTTAGCTATAAATGTTCTTTACATATCTTTTTAATATTGTCACTTAGTGTAAGGCTTCCCTGTGTCTTTAAGATGGCTTTTAAGAGTTTTCAACTGTGAAGAAACCAGTTTACCAAAGAGACAATTTATCTTTCTCCTGCCATTGCTGCTTTTCACTTTGTATCTGATAAACCTTTGACTAATGTAAGATTCAGAGGTTTTCTACTGTGGCCCTCTAGGTCCATAGTTTCAACTCTTTACATTACACCTCTGAACCACCTGTTCGTTTAACCTTTGGTGTGATGGGAGACAAGGGCTGAGGGTTTTTTTTTGGGGGGGGGGGGACTGAGACAGGGTTTCTCTGTGTAGCCCTAGCTGTCCTGGAACTTGGATCTGTAGACCAAGCTGGCCCCAAACTCACAGAGCTCTGCATGCCTCTGCCTCCAGAGTGTGGGATTAAAGGCATGTGCTACCACAGCCCCAAGGTTCTGTATATATAGAGGCCCAGTTGTCCTGGCATTGGTCCCTGAAAAATCAGGAAGAGTTTGACAATATGGCACCCATATGGTAGCTAACCACCATCTGCATGTGCAGCTCTAGTTCTAGGGAATCTGATGCCCTCTCCTGGCCTAAAGTTATCAGGCACGCATATGGCACACAGACATACACACCGGCAAAATACCCATACATATAAAATAAAAATAAATCTTTTTTTTCAAAGCTGTGCATATATGGAAGTGCATACTTGTAATCCCAGCACTGAGGAAGGGATAGGAGGCTCTCTGGAGCCTGCTGGCACACATAGCTAGTAGCTAAATGGGAATCACCAAGTCTCAGTTCAAACTGTGTAGTGCTCTGTGCTCTTAGAGAGGAGCCAAGTTTGGTTCCTAGCACTCATATCACATGGCTTACCAATACCTGTAACTTCAGCTCCAGGGATCCAGTGTCATTGCTCTCAGAGGTACCCACATATGTACATGTGAGTACATACACACACATGCTTTGAACTAACAATAAACTCCTTTAATTCCAGCACCTATGGTTCAGAGGCAGGCCAATCTCTTGAGTTCAAGGTCATCCTGCTCTAAAAAATGTTTAGTTCCAGGCCAAACAGAGCTAGTGTGAAGCCCTATCTCTAAATAATGATGGAGCCAGGCATGGTGTTAGAGAGCTTTAATCCCAGCTCTCTGTGAGTTCAAGGACAGCCTGATCTGTATAGAGTTCTAGGACAGCCAGTGCTACACAGAGAAACCCTGTCTTGAAAACAAAAGCAAACAAGGTAAAAACAACCCATGTACCTAGTTAACACATACAAGAAAAAGTTCATATTATAGGATTCTATTTGTCTAAAGTGTCCATAACAGGAAATCTATAACAGAAAATATGCTAATAGTTGCCAATTCTGTGCAGGGGACAACATTTAAAGGCCAAAGAGGTTCTCTACAGAGCAATGAAAACATGGGAGAATTAGAAAGTGGTATAATTATACTGCCTTGGAAGTATAAAATTGTGTGTTCTGGTTGTTTCATTATGCTGTAGTTGTGCACTTTGAATTATGAGGTTTAAAAAAAAAAACATTCCATTGTTCAGGCATCATCTTCTGAAGTCAGGATAAACTGACATCTGTGGACATCCAGACTGCCCATGGGATTGCCCTGTTCATTGGCTGCTACGGGAACTTAGTGGAGGGGAGGTGATGTTATGGTATTGAGCCACTGTAGCTAAAGCATAGTACAAGGCAGTCTGCCTGTTAAAATACAGCCCCTCTGTACTCCATCAGCCAATGCTATAGTACAAAGTGTCAAATATGAGCCGGGCTGGATATCAAATGACCGCCGCGCGCACACACACACACATCCATTTATCTATCATAAACACCAGGGCTTAGGGTTTTGCTTTTTGGGTTTTTTTCCCCCCTCATGCAAATTCTACCATGTAGCACACAGCTGAGTAAACACATGGCTGCAACATTCCTCAGTACCAGTCAGGCCCAGCATTCTGGAGAGCCTGGGGCTAGAGTGGAGGCACTCACAGCTGGTTAGCATGCATGAGGCCTCTCTAACAGCCACCTCCATAACACAGCCTTCCTGATGGCATTTGCAGACACACAGGCTTCTATTGTCCTCTCTACACCAGAGCCCCTGGTGACGTGAAGAACACATCTGTGCATGAGACAGAACATGTCCAAGATTGTCCTTCCAGGGCCTGGCCAGGTGTTTTCCCTCTCTGGGCCTTGGCTTGACTGATGGAAGAATGAGACCTATGTTTCCATATCAGGTGGACAGTTTCTGATGAACCTTTTGTTGTCATACTGATTTTCATGGAATACACTTTATAAGTCAGGAACCATAACTAACTCCTTCCTACCTGCTCAGTCTACTTCCTTATCAAAGTCGAATACAGTGATAACTCAAATTTCCTGTCACTCTTAAACCTAGCTGATCCCCAGCTTCAAGAACAGTGCATAGTCTGATTATTTTTCACAGCTCTTCTGCCTTCCCCTCAGTCTTCTATGCCCTTGTCATTAAGAATAACACTTTGAACTGGGCGTGGTGGCACACGCCTTTAGTCCCAGCACTTGGCAGGCGGATTTCTGAGTTCGAGGCCAGCCTGGTCTACAAAGTGAGTTCCAGGACAGCCAGGGCTCTACAGAGAAACCCTGTCTCGAAAAAAAAAAAAAAAGAATAACACTTTATTAGTAGCTATAATAATAAGATTGCTGTTCTTGGGGGGCCACCCAGGCTGTCAGCTTTTAGTTCCTTCCTAACTGTCCACTGTGTTACAGAGTTGAGGTGACCAGGCAAAGAATGAAGCTGGAAATGCAGCAACCTTAACCTAATGCAGGGGAGCCCTTGCAGTCTTAGCTTTCCAGAAGCAGTGGCTGCCCACTGCCCAATGTCAGCATTTCTGTCTTTGTCATTAAAAACTAAGTAAGCTTTTTAGTGAAAGCATCTAATTTGAGCCTTCCTTTTGCTCATTCGATAGTATGGCGCAGGGAGTGGAAATCAGCTCCCTCCTGCTTGGAGGCCAAGCCTCAGGCCCCATCTTGGAGCCAGCCCAAGCCCCAGCACTCCCTTGAGCCCCATGTGCTGCCGCCAAGCAGAGTCTGGAAGCCGAAATGCCACGTTCACACACACTCCTTTACATTCCTCGAACAGTTGTTAATAATTTAGAAGAGTCTGAGGTTTTAACATCAACCAGCACTTTCCACTGAAATCACTTAGGTATACATTTTCCTTCTAAAAACTTGTTTTGCTGAAATTAGTAATTATCTGTAAAGTACACCAGCCCACCCCAGCTTTGGAGCCTGGATGTGTTCTTTGTTGGTGGCTCCATGCAGACACTGGCAGCCTTGGCTTCCCATGTTAGCAGAAGCTTTCCGGGGGGAGTATTCTCTGAAGGGTAGTGATATATATTTGTCCCCATGGAACTTTATTCGACGAGCCCAAACTGCTTTAATCTAGCCAGTGTCTACACTCGCAGCAGGCCCTGCCCTGCCTGAGGGGCAGCCGCACCTCAGTCCTTGCTTGACTTAGGTGTATCGCCCCTGAGAAGCATCTCTTCTTAGGGCACTGAGAGGATTCACGGGAGGGTCTTTCAAAGATCAGCCTTGAGACCTTAAAATCTTGTGGTGATGTCAATCTCAAGTCAGTTGTTTAGTCTCTAATCCTATAGTCCATTTGCACAAGCGAAGACAAAAAGTGGTCATCAGTTATAGTTGTCTTCTGATCAGATACTTGGAAAACAAACTTTGTTGTCATGGTGATATAAATGCGTGACAGTTCTGATGTGCTAGAGCCTCCTAGATCCTACTGTGAACAAGCATGGAGGCATGTCCGGAGCAGTCATTCGTACTGAGGAAACCATACCTGATTATCTGACACTCGCCCCATTTCTGTTCTCTACAGACAGAACACTGCATCCAGGACAGGTCTCACCATGAAGCTGACTCTTAACAGACCACATGCTTTGCCTTATCAGAGTGGGAGCCTGGTCCCTCCACTGTAGTTGGGCACCTGGGTGGGGGCTAGCCCATGTCAAGGAGTCAAAGACATAAAGCTTATCTGCGTGAGCTGTGAGGATGGACGGGATCCACACCAGTAATGGCATGTGTGACACTTCCATCTTAGGTGCTAAAGTGTTTCTCTTGGCTTTCAGGATGCTACTACTTCTAGAGGATCTGACTGTAACTATTTTCACATATAGGAGAAATACCCAGATTGTGTATACCTCTCAGAGGGTACCTGCTCTCACTGCATGGAGATCCGCAGTACCAGACAGCCAGGGTAAGTCTGTGCATCTCCACACCCCTGGAACCAGGACTGTCCATAAGAGAGGCTAAGAAGCTACCTGAAGAGGGCTAAAGAGTATCCAGTGGAGACATGGGTGGCATCACAGGAGAAACCACCAACAGTGGGCAGGTAGACTGCTGTATAACCATGAAGGAAGACGAAGGAAGGACAGTGTAAATGGCTGGAGGATCTAAGTGCTGGCCTGGGGTTCAGCAAGAGACACTTCCCCTCAGGGACCTTGGGTAGCCAAGAGAAGGCAGAGGTGTGTGACTGCTGGCATGACAGAGACAGCAGGAGGAAGCCAAAGGTCCAGAGAGAACACAAAATACCAAAACAGATGCCCCTCTATACCTAAGACCCTTGGAAGTACCCCCACACACACACACATACACACACACACAGCCACTGTCAGGCTTCTGCTGTTCATCTTCAGCCTGGCTTCATATTGTACATGCCTGAATGTGTGTCAGGACCCAGGTTCAACAGCCTAACTACACCTAACATGCCTTCTAACAGGGTCTTCCTTATACAGGCCACTAGGGCTGGCCTTTGTCCTGTGGTCGTAGTTCATTTCTTCTCATGCCTCATCCTCCTGTGAGGAGTTCTGGCTGTATCCCTCAGGTCCTGCCTGAGGGGCTTGAGCTTTATACCTGTCTCTCCTTCCATATGGCACATGGCTGCTCTTTAAGGTGTGCAGTTCCTATCAATTCCAGATCATTTTCAAAGTATGCCGTCTGTCCCATTAATTACCACACTGATGTTTGCCATGGTGTGAGTACAAATTTCCGAACTGTCCTCTGGAACTCATCACACATCCTCCTCCTCTGTGGAGAGATGGATTTAGGAGGCGAGCCTGGCCAGCAGAGACCATGTAACTAATCTTTTTGAATTCCAGGAGCACCAAACATCACCTCTTTTTCAGGTTTGAACTGGTGATTGTTTGGAAAATACAAATAGATGAGGAAGGGAGGGTTTTTCCGAAGCTGGATCTTCTCACCAAAGTCCCAGAGCAAGGTAGGACTCTGGGTGTATGGATACCCTTTCTAGAGGATGTCTCAGTGTGCCCAACAAAGCCACCTGAGTATCTTATCTGGGTTTACATGGGCAGAATCGAAAGTTGAAAATGTCATTAAATGTGCTCTGTAGATCAGCTTTTAATAGACTTTAGTCAGTAACCACCCGAACACACAAGGAGGAGCCACTTCCTGAAGCCCTTGCAGGCTGTGTGGAAGAAGGCATTTTCTCTGCCTTGGGTTACAGGTGACATTGCCCCTTGGTCTTAAATCCGTGCTTTCCACTGTGTGGCTATTGGGGGAAGTGCTGTCTTAGATATTCCAATGTTTCTTACCAGGTTTGTTTTCTTCACAGCCCTAGGACTGGACAAGAACAGAGTCATAGAAACTGCTCCTCTCAGTTTCCGAAGCCTGCTAGGTGTACTTGGTATTGAAGCTGCTCTAGACAGCCTGGTAAGATTGTTCAGTGGAGATAACAACTAGTCTCCTGCTGGCAAACACACAGAAATACAATGCTGGGCTGAGGAACATTCAAAATATGTTGACTATGAGCATTTCTCTTCTCCAATTAGAAACCATATCCTTCAAACATGAGTTTGTGTGCATTAGTGGTATATTACGTATGAACTCCCATGGCATAAAAATAAAGCTATTAAGGTATGTTAATAGTATAGCGCTTTGTAAAGATAAGTTTAGTATTTGAGAAAATGTTCCAAGAGTGGTCGTCCATTCTCAAATGAATGTGAAAAGAGCTGTGTTCAGCTGTCAACCTCACATCAGGTTGGCCCAAGACAGCATGGGACACAGAAAAACCCAAAGCTATCCATCTGGTCTGCCCAGCAGAAATCTTACAGCAAGCCCCGATACTCCTCTTGGTCTCCTACAGAAGCACCACCGTTGCCTTTACTTGGAAACTTGAAGACACACCCACAGCCTGAGGGTGGTACATAACTATAATTCCAGCACACAAGAGCAACCAAAGTGTAAAGCAGCCTTGGCTATATAGTGAGCCACTGTCTCAGAAAACAAAGGCTAGATTATACCTCCATCTTAGTAGAACAATTGCCTAAAATGTACAAGGCCCCTATGTCCAATCCCCCGTACCACATAATGCAGCCTTAGCCTGGGTAGTTCTTATCTCAGACACAGAGCTATATTGTTGAGTGTCTCAGTTATCTCCTGTGCTGCCAAGATGAGGGGTTGGTGTGGGTATCCTGAACCAAGCAGAGTTAGGAGTATGGTTGGAGGAGAGCCCTATACGTGTTGGCGGGTTGCTCCATCTGCCGTCTTTACTCCAGGAAACGCTGTTGGTTTCCATCTACCTATCTATCCAAAACAGGGCCTCTTGCAAAATTATAATTCTCTAAAACAGACCAGCATTCTAGAAATACAGGTTTCTGTGAAACTGCTCTGAGAGCCTGGGACCCAGCCATATCTTAGATCATTCATTACTATGGCATCAGATAAACAAACACACACACAAACATATACCCCTAGTCCACCTCCACGGCAGTCAACCCCGAGTCAAAACAAAACCATGACCATCAAGCATATGACTCGGGTGAAGGATATCGGCACATACGCTTGTTTGCATACTCCAGTCAAAAAGTCGAACGATCCAAATGTACGAGTGTCTGTCTTTACCCGAGTGTTCAAGACCTAGGATATTAGGACAGAATTTAACAAACTCTATAGGATGTTGCTTGATTCAAACAAGTATAATTCTCAAATTATCACAAAATTTCCCACAAAAGTTTACAATCAGCAAAATATTTTCTTCATTTTTCATGTAGTATTTTTCATACAGTTCCATGGTTTTACTATGTTACAATAAGCCTTCATTAGTCTCTCAAAAGGATGATATAAATAATCTGTACAGCCTACCATAGGATTAAAAACAAAAGAAGACAAAAACTCCCAATGATTTCATAGCAGCCAGGCACACTTCTGGTGACCCCATAGAATTCTCAGTGCCAGCTAGGAGCCTTCTATCTAGCCCTGATAAAAACAGTAAGGCCCTACACCCAAATATCCAGGATGCCTCAGAGCTAACCCAGGGATGAATGTGGCTTAGGAGGAAGGGAAACCTTGATCCTCAACCACCCCAGACACCAGAATGCCAGGAAAACTCTGGGCTGTCAGGACACCCACGCAGCAGACCTTAGCAGCTCTGAACTACAGCTCTGCCTCCAGCCTCTACAGCAGCAATGTCAGGTAGGAAAAAAAAAATGCCTCAGCTCCCCTAGAGTTAAAATCATAAAGAATTAAAAAAAAAAAAAAAAAAAAAGCAATGCTCATTCGAGTGGTGTCCATCCTGACCTGAGTCCTGTGTTCCCTGCTGCTGCCCCAATACAAAGCTATGGGCTTCGGTACCTCCACAGGGACCTAAGTCTAAACCCCTCAGAACCAATGTCCACACTAAACCCTAACCGCTCTGAGGCAAGGGACCACCCAGAGCCTGTGTTGATGTGTGACTTGCATTGAACAAGTGACCAGTTAACAGCTGGGAAAGTTCCAGTAGTATCCATGTTTTCGTGAAAATCCAAACCATAAGATACTCATAACAATTCAAGTTTTCTGTGTCAATAGTCTGGTGGTAGGAGATCCAAAGCTTGGGTCCTAATAATAAGGCTTTTCGTATTAGAGAACTGGACGTGAGCTCTGCTTGGAAGAACTACCCAGGATCTTTACCTGGGGCTTAACGGACACTTCCACTCTAAGAAAACAGATGGCTTGCTGGGACACAGCACTCACGTCCTACATTCCTTGTCCTAGAAGATTACAGGGCTCTTCAATGCCTTGTCTTTGAGAGGCAGTCTCACCTCAGCAGGGGTTAAAAGCAAAACCATTCACAGCCAAGTCACCCAACACAACCGGAAATGCTCTGCCATTCAACTTTCACATTCAAGTCTCAAAGACACCGCAGGGGAAAAGTTAGACCTTATGGAGAACTAATGTGCAATCTTCATGTTCCTTGAACCGAGTCGACCTCACAGCATCATCTTTGGCATGCACAGTCTTTGAGTAATAGTTGACTATCTTGCTGTCTAGTTTATACTGGTGAGGAATGCTCTCATAGGGCTTGAGGTCGAGGTCCAATACAGACACAGAGAAGGCCAGCCGGGATCTTGACGAAGGAATAACAGGCCTCTGGTCAGAGCTGCAAGTAACAAAATAATTTTCAGATTACACAAACACTCGGGCCCTAACAGCTCGGCTCTCAGAGCACCCATTCTGTGTCTATGTGCATCTGCTGTCTGTGCCAGCTTCACATATAAGCGACTGCTATGCCACAGGCTAGCACACTATGTCCAGGAAGAGGGTTAAAAGAAGAGGAGGTGGAAAAGCCATTATGTGGAATACGTGAGTGATAGTCCCCATGCTCCAGTGGTATTAGCAAATGCTGGAGAAGTCACTTTATCATGAGCCAAGTATTACAAAACCTAAGAAAAAGTAAAAAGTAGATCAGGCTGTGCGGCAGCCAGATGGCTGGCTGTTGAGAACAGATTCTTTATGTGCTTTCCCACTGCTGCTGGGAACCAGCTCAGCCCCTGCATGCTTTTCAGAGTCTCAGATCACATCTTCAATGCTTTTGTTTCTCAAGATTTTTGTGGATGTTATAAACATCAGAAAGTCATGTGCTTAACAATTACTTAAAAACCTTTTCAGAATAACTTCAAAACAGATACTGAGGCTGCACTGTATCCAACTGTGTTCTGAAAACATAGTACACCACATTCACACTTCTGCCTAAATAGCATCTGATCCCCACTGACCCGCAAGAACTGCTAGAGTTCCGTTCCACGGTGCTCACTGCTCTTGTGCATTCAGAAATATTAATGTTTTAATAAATAAGACACACACAACCCCAACCTCAGAAAGTCAAGAGCTGTAAGAGCACACACGCCATACACGGGCCTGTTGTAAGTACTCTAAAGAAAGCCTTTACTCTTGGTGTTGCTCCAGAATCCTGTTTATAGGGGGGAGGTCTGACAGGTGACCAAAAACTCCAGGACGGCCAGAGACACAGCCAGTGTATACCAACTCCTCAACACCAAAGCCTGCCTCCTTCAGACTGCATGGCTAGGAGTCAGCAAAAGCCAAGGCCCAGTTACCCCTGCTGCTATGACCACACATAATCCTGTGGTAGCCCTGGATATGGTATTGGGATGGCCAAGACTGCGGAGCAAGGCTGCTTCCCTCACTACGATAGCTGCTCTCCAAGGCACTAGCCAGCTTCGAGAGAGGCCAGGAGATAAGCAGAGCCTAAGCTGCCCATGCCTGTGTTTGCAAAAGACCCTTCAAGGCTTAGAGCCAAGTAGCAGTGAGCAACTTTCCTGGTATTTACAAATTCTTCAAAAGCCTGCAGCAACAGGAAGGATGACATAAGAACTTCTCAACTATGACTGAAACAAATGACAGCCACAGAGATTATTTGTGGGCTGTACATTAAAATTCAGGGATATAAATTCAGCCTTAGGCTTTACTTAAGATGAACCCAGCCCTATTTTTTTGTTTTGTTTTTTTTTAGGTGTTTGTTCCCAAGGTAGGTACAGTGCCTGTACAGCACCACCTTTTTCAAAGAAGGCTGTGGGGTGGGGACAACCTTTCTCATAGTCACCAACTATCCCTGCAACTCCTCTGACAGGTAGAAAGCACGGCAGCAGAGGCACCCTGGAAGGTCCTGGGGCCTCCCCTACCTCCTCTGCTCTAGACCACCAACTTGGAGCCTCCTATAACCTGGGCCCTACTATCTGGCCCTGACACCCAACCTTAGCAAGCATGCAGCCTCACAGGGCGGGACCCATTCTTCTGTTCAGAATGCTCTGCAAAAACAAGTCAGGATTTCCCAGTCTGTCATCTCTCTTCAAATTAGTCACCAAATTTGCAGCTTCCACAAAATAGGTTTGAGGACACATAATGCCAAATAGCAAAGCTTTTTAAACACAAAGTTCTAAACATTTCATATTTAAAATCAAATAAGCTTGAAACACTTATTAAAAAAAAAAAATGTGTTACCTAACTTTCCCAACTGCATCCTTGACCAGGCAGGGTAGACAGTAATAATAGTACCCTTGGGAGTGGCTCTCACCTAGCACAGCACCTTATCACTGAAGGGCTCCTCACAGCTAAGCTCTGGGTCTTTCTTGAAGGATAGCATGAGTTTAAAACTAAACAGTCAACTACCTTCCCCAGTTATACCCTATAAATATTCCTTAGCATGCTGGACCAGAAAGTGCTGTGTCTGCCAGAAAACCTGACTAAAAACCACAAAGCTCAAAAACATCAGAAAAATAGGTGGTCACCCTGACCAAGGAACACAGGTCAGATGTGGAAGGTCTGGCACCCTGAACATCAGTGCTGAAGATGAAACCTACAATCAAGCTCAGCCTAAGTTACTAGAAGGTAGAAGAGAGAATTACCACTGGCCAACATTTGGGGAGGGATGTGGCAAACATGCTGGTCTTTCAGAAGAGGAGCAAGAATAACAGATATGCTGTTTGGGAAATTTAAGATTGACAGAGGCACTTGTAAAAGTTTGCACATCTTGCAACCTGTAAAGGCTCAGGGCTACAACCCAGTGAAACCTGGGCTGCTTCTGAAAAGAACTTGCCACATTATCTACACTGTGTCTAAGTTATTAGAGTATTTGCTTATAAAATAAGAACATTTGAATTTGATAGAAACATTAATATATACAATAATTATCTTAAAATGGAGAAGTTTGTTGTTTCCAGAAATGGCCTCTAATTAAATCACAGATTTCTAGAAAACAAGAGTTAATTTTAAAAAGTTACAAATCTAAAAAAAAAAAAAAAAAGCCCTGTGAAAACAAGTATACCAAAGATAGAGCAGCCTGCCAGGCAGGTTGTCTAAGTAAGGGCGCTTACTCGCCATGGCTGTGCCATAAACCATCAAGACCAAGAGAAGTGCTGGAGCCTCACCTGGTGCCCTGTAGACAAGGGGAAAGTGCGATCATGATGGAACAGTCCTTGGCAGTCATGGCTACTCGGTATTGCTGCACCTGTGGAGGAGAGAGGGCAGCTCCAAGTCACACAGCATCCCAACTCAATAGAGCAACTGTTTCCTGCAGCAGAACCTGAGGGGAAAGTTAGGCAAATGCCTGACATATAGTGGAAAATACTCCCAGTGAAAACACACATGCCAGCCCACCTCATCACAAGCATGTAGACCCCAATGGGATCCCCGAGGACTTGTGACTTGCCATCAATAAGTTAACCACAGGTTTGTCTTTGGGGGTTGGGGGAACAGAAAGTTCCTCAGCTTCTTAATATGTTAACCACACTGTATTCAGCAGTTATTACTCTGTACCTTCTAGATGATACATGCAGGATATTTGGGGGAATGTTGGTTACAGCCAATAGCACATTTTAGGGCTGTGTTTATACTAACTCGGCATCCTTAGCAGGCATTAAGGTACCCTGCTGTATAAAGAGAAAACTGAAGACAGAACTGCCAGGTGATAGCAGGGCTGGTCCCAAGCACAGGTGCCATGCATTGGAACCTGCACAGTGCCTGCCAGAAACCCCTGTACCCATACCACACATGTGTGACAGGCACATAGTGAGAGACAAAGAGAGTACCCACAATTTGGAGAAGTTTTGTTTTGTTTTTAATCCCTTTTGTTCTTTGGAGCTTGGTATATATCTTTTTGAGGATTTTAAATAGCTCCTAGTTTTATATTAAAAAAAAAAAAAAAAGTAGTCACACAAAAGGAAATGCCTTATACATCATCACTGGTCCAGTATCTGATCTGATGGCAGACAGTATTCTCTTCTGTCCCTTTGAACCATTCCTTTTGATTCACAGAAGAGAAGCCTGGGAAAACCTCAGGCTTCACTTCCCTGCAGGCAAGGAGGAGCAGGAGCTCACACATCGAGCCTGCTGGCTGCTCTGGGCCTAAAGAGCACCAGGATGAGGAGACAGCCAGCTCCCATCTGCACACCCTCCAGTTAACAGTGAAGTTTGTTATTTCAGGATACATACCCAGAAGCCAAGTCAAAAAGAAAGAGCCAAATATAAAATGCCCTTAAAGCAATGCCAATCTAACCGGTACTACAAGGAAGCCACACAAAGACAGTTTTAAAACCTAGACAACTATCAAGGATTGTATGTGATATAGTCCTAATCCAAAGACTAAAGAACAGAAGTGAAGTGAGTAACTTGAAGAAAATATACCCAACCTACGAAATGGAGAATGTCTAAGTCCTAGGGCAGGTGTGGTGGTGTACACCAACAATCCCAGCACTTAGGAGGTGGCATCAGAAGGATCAGGAATTCAAATCACCTTCTACAGCAACAATGAATTTGAGGCCAGACTTGATATATAAATTCCTTTGCCTGTGTGGGTGTTTTATCTGCATGTTGTGCAGTTCCTGGGGAGGCCAGAAGAGGGCATCAAATCCCCTTGGAGGTGAAGGTACAGATAGGTGTAAGCCACCATGTAGGTGCTGGGAATTGAACCAGGGTCCTCTGGAAGAGCAGCCAGTGCTCTTTAAATGCTGAGCCACCTCTCCAACCCAGACATATAAATATAAAATATTTATATATATAATGCATTCTTATCTATGAAAGGGTATTGCTAAAAATCAAACAAATACAAATTTGTAACAATTAAACCTCTTTCTGCTCTTAGGGAGGGGAGGGTATCTCAGACACAAAACCAAGGAGTGAGATTTTCACTTAGAGTACTGTTCTACTGAGTTATTGAGCCAATTCAGTGGCAACAGCCAACTAGAAAAACTGGATGAAATAGTCAAAAACTGATTGAAGGCATTGCTAATAACACAATGATTACAGGGATTTGGGTCTGTTTTCCAAAAGATCAACCTTCAATGCTGGTAGGACAGGAACCACATGAACCCTCTCTGACCCTGAACCTGAACCTAAACTGTCAGGCCTACCAGTAACTGCTACTTTATTTCAAAGGATGAATCCCAAAGCTGGGTCAAAATGACACCAGCCTGCCAGTCCTCCTGGCAGAGACAAGCCTAAAATTCTCTAAGCAGCAAACGATCTCTAAAATAATTGTACAAATACAATTTCTGACACACAGGAAAAATATGCAGGCACAAGGCATGAATAAAAACCAACAAAAAATCACAGAAGGACTGTGTGAACCTCTAGTTCCCTTCACTTCTGCTGAGAAGTGGAAACTTCTCTAAACAATACTTTTGTAAAAAGAACTAAAACTGAAAAACAACCCCACAATAGCATGGATGGGACATACACAGGGACTCTAGCTGTTGAGGTACCAAACACATGCTGCTCCACTCAAAGAATCAGAACAAAAAGAACTTATGAGAACTGGAAACCATAAAAAATCAGCCATTTAAGATTTTAGAAAAACAAAAAACATTAAGCATTCATCAGATTAACTGAAGAGATGTGCCACAGAATAGAGGGGGAAACCACAAGGGCAGCAAAGCTGAGCAGCCAGCCTGAGTAAGCCAGGAGGCAGTGACAGGAAGTAAGGCATCCTTCACTGTGTCCACTGCAACAGTAATCCCCACGCTTTGTTTCTTAACAAGCTTAACACTAATTACCCACAAAGCTATCAGCTGAACAAGGGAAGAGGCTCAGGTCAAATAAAAGAAATGAAATGGGAGAAAAAAAGGCCTTTTCCCAAAGCTGAAGGCATCAAGCCCTACAAATCCCAAAGTTTCTCCAGAAAATAGTTAACATGTCATTAAACAAAGCTAACCTGCACTAACAGATAAGTAAAGATGTTTTGGGGTGTGGGGGCTCACCTATAATCCCAGCACAAGGGAGGCTGAGGCAAGAGGACCAGCCTGGGAAACATGAGGCCCTGACTCAAATTTTAAGTCTAAATGACAGAGATAATGTTGTGTGTGTGTGTGTGTGTGTGTGTGTGTGTGTGTGTGTGTGTGTGTGTGTGCGCGCGCGCAAGGGCTCTCCAAGGCCAAAAGTGTGTGTGTGTCTGTGTCTGTGTGTGTGTGTGTGTGTGTGTGTGTGTGCAAGGGCTCTCCGAGGCCAAAAGAAGGCAGTAGATCCACAGGAGCTGGAATTAGAGGTGAACATCTAACTACCCTGAAGTAGATGCTGGGAAATGAACCTAAGGTCTTCTCCAAGGGAAAGCAAGGGCTCTATATCAATGATCCTCTGTCCAACTCCAGGTTCACCACTTTATTAATCTATCTCCCTACCGCCAGAATAACTGTTTAAAAACAAGTACAGGACCTGAAAAGATTGCTTAGTAGCTAAGAACACTTGATGCTCTTGGAAAGGGTCCAGGTTTGGTTCTCCGCACCTATAGCAGGCAGCTTACAACCACCTGTAACTCTGGTTCCAAAGGGTCTGACACACTTAGGGCTCTTGCACACACATGTCTATTTAAAAGAAAATGAAAAGGTGAAAAAGACATGGTACAAATATTAAGCACAAGAATCTAAAGTTCTATATGACAGAAAAAGGAAATGTAAAGGTAAGAAATATATCCAAGGATAAAAAGAACCTGGAAAGTATTTATTCTAATGCCGAGGCACCTAAAAATAAGCCTCACAGTAGGATAGGAAATCTTTACCCACTCGAAATCACTGCAAAGCACTGAAAGCCAAAATGCACAGCAAAGGCACAGCTCAAATACCACTAAAGAAAAGGCTACCGAACACAAGAGCACACACACAATGATGCCATGCGTGAAGTCCAAAGCCTTCCACAGGGATACGGTCAGACTGCAGAGAGACTGCATACTAGATCTCAGCCAGAGCTAAGAAGCAATCCCAGTGGGGCTCTGGTTGGCTTCTACCCATTGGGCTCTACACTTGTTCTGAACACTCTCCTGTATGTGCTATTCTGAACAGCTAATGAAATAAAAGCTCAAAAAGTAAAATGAAAATACTTAAATACTAGTAATATTTAATCTTTATGATCATATGGCACTGGGACCTACCAAACCTAAACTCAGCGGCTCATTTACACACCCACTTACAGAGGTGTTTATGTTCTCTTAAGGAGATAAGAGTAAAACAATGACAACATCAACATTTGTCTTCACTTTTTAAAAAAAATTAATTGAAGCCAGGCAGTGGTGGCGCACACCTTTAATCCCAGCACTTGGGATGCAGAGGTAGGCAGTTTTCTGAGTTCGAGGCCAGCCTGGTCTACAGAGTGAGTTCCAGGACAACCAGGACTATACAGAAAAACCCTGTCTCAAAAACTAATAACAATAATAATAATAATAATAATAATAATAATAATAATAATAGAAATAAAATGACATTTTTCCCTTCCTTTTCCTCCCTCAAGCCACCTCCACTCATGCTGACAGCCTCCTCTTCTTGGATTATTTGTCTTAGGGTTTCACTGCTGTGAACAGACACCATGATCAAGGCAACTCTTATAAGGACAACATTTAATTGGGACTCAGAGGTTTAGTCCATTACCATCAAGTTAGGAGCATGGCATGATCCAGGCAGGCAGAAGACTGGCCTCCAGGCAGCTAAGACAGGGTCTTAAAGCCCATGCCCACAATCATACACTTCCCCCAAAAACACTACAACTACTCAAACAATGCCACACCTCCTAGTAGTGCCAATCCCTGGGCCAAGCATATTCAGATCACCACATTACTGTTAAATGCATGTATGTATGAACGAACATAAGGATATATGCACAAATACGTACATACGCATACATACAACCTGCTGAGTCTAGCTGTCTGTGACTATGTGATTTCAGGGCTCACCACTCTGCACTGGATAACCAAGTTAACAAGGGGCTAAGTCTCCTCCCAGCAGCCATTAGTTGCCTATAGTTCTTTGTCTAGCAAGGGGACACTGAAAAAATTTCCCCTTCCACTTTCACATGTCTGTTATATTGCCCATGCAATATGGTACTGTTGTTATGCAGCTCTCTCTAGGAGAGACTATCTCATAGGAGACTTCCTCATAGTCTGGCTCTTAAGATCTTCCTGCCAACTTCCCAGGGACAGTGAGGTCTCAGACAGAAAAGAATTTACTTTGCCTCTTTGCCAATCAAGCATAATTCCATACTGTCTTCTAAATCTTATCCTTACACCCAACTGATAACTGTAGCTACCCCTCATCAAAGAAGCCCCTCTTTCCAGAAAACAGAGACCCACAGACACTAAACAACTAGACATAATACAGAGATGAACTACTCCTGGGGAGCCAGCCCAGCCCAACCCCTGTGCACAGCTCCATACTGCACAGCCCCTGCACCTCTGTCTCCACACTCACTCCCCTTTTCATCACTCTTCACAGTGACAAATTAAAACTACCTCCCAGGAGCAATGGCAGCCACAGTGAAGAGGCTACAGGCAGTGGAGGATCCAAGGACTCTCCTCTAAAATGACCACACCCTGTTGACACTGACTTTAACAGCTCTCCCCTTACACATAGCAAGACAATGCCAAACTCAAACTCCTCTTCATACCAATTACCCATTTCACCCCTGAAAAAGACTAAGTAGGAGGCAAAGTTTATGATGCACATCTGTGCTCTCCACTACTCAGGAGATGGAAGCAGGACGAGTCCAAGGTTGAAGCTAGCCTGTCTCAAAAAGCAAAAACAAACAAACAACAAAAACCCTTACAACAGCACTGATTACAACAGTACAAAGTAGAGACGACTCAACTGTCCACTTGGAATGCTGAGCCATTCGAGAGAATGGGGTAGTAAAATCTGACACAAAGGCTCACACACTGTCCTATTTATAGGCAACACTTATAGAAAGACTGAATTTACTCCAGGGACAGAGACAATGACAGCTAAGGAGTCTGAGAAGTTTTAAGTGATGTGGTTGTGGTGAGTAAAAGACATGACGTAAAATTGTTAAAGAACAGGACAAAGGGGACTGGTCTGAGTGATGACAATGTCAATGATAATATCCAACACATGAATAAATCTAGACAAACGTGTCAAAACAATACTCAAAACTGGGACCTTGAAAACTGTCTTAGCTATAGCTACATGGTAGCGTGCTTGACTAACGTGCTACCCACTGCCCCCAAATCTAAGAATATCAAACAGTAAGTGCACATATACTGGGAAAAACAACTGTAATTAAATACCCCACACCATGTGCCAGCTGGGGCCACAAACAAGTGAGTAACTACACTTCAATATGCATTAAATGCCACCAGTGGAAAACACACAGTGGAGCAAAGAAGCTACTGAGTAAGGGAACAACACAGGTCAACACACTGATGGGGACAGTCTCTAACCCCTCCCCACACCTGATTCTGGCATAGTTTTCCTGACACATCCCCCCCTTCTGTGTCCTATTGATAGTACAAAAGCAATACTGTGATGGTTTGAATAAGCTTGGCCCAGGGAGTGGCACTATTAGGAGGTGTGGCCTTGCTGGAGGAAGTGTGTCACTGTGGGTGTGGGCTTTAAGACCCTCATCCTAGCTACCTGGAAGCCAGTCTTCTCTTGGCTGCCTTTGAAACAAGAGTTAGAACTCTCAGCTCCTCCAGCACCATACCTGCCTGGACACTGCCATGCTTCTCACTGTAACGATAATGGACTGAACTTCCATTAAATGTTGTCCTTTATAAGAGTTGCCTTAGTCAATGGTGTCTCTTCACAGCAATGAAACCTACCTAAGACAAATAAGCTGTCAGCAGGCAAGAGGACCCACCTAACCTGAAATATTAGCTGCTGGCCTTTCTAGAAAGCCCACTGACTCTACCTCCAGGTACTGCTCCACAGAGTTAGAGGTGTCCCCAGATGACAGTATCTGTAAGAGGCACCCACTTCAGCTAAATAAACGAGCAGAGGAGCTTTTGCACTGGGATCCTCTCAGCTCACTCCTGAACTTCAGCTTTATGAAGCACTGTCTCCAGTTTCAACTACATGAACATGTTATGTATCCATCCTAAAAGAGAAATGGAGCAGTTGGATGTGGTACACTCAGGAGGCTCAATCCAAAGAGATGACAACCTAGATCTACCCTTGGCTACAGAGTGAGTGAGACCCTGCCTCAAAAAGAGAAAAAGAGGGCTGGCTGATGGCTCAGTGGGTAAAAGCACTTGCTGCCAAGCCTGACAGCCTGAGTTCAATTCCCAGAACCCAGAGAAAAAAAACAGCACTCAAGTTGACCTCTGACCTCCACACTCTCATTGAGGCATATAACCAATCACCAAATACATTTTTAAAACATTACTTTAAAAAGAGAATGGCCAGGCAGTGGTGGCCCATGCCTTTAATCCCAGTGCTCAGGAGGCAGATGGATCTCTGTCAGTTCAAGGCCAGCCTGGTCTAGTGAGTGAGTATCAGGACAGCCGGGGCTATACAGAGAAACCCTTTCTTGAAAAACCAGGAATAGAGAGGAGAAAGGGAAAAGAGAGGGGAGAGAGAGAGAAAGAGAATGAATGAGCCCAAGCTCCACATTCTAACACATTCTCAGGCTTTGTGCCCAGTTCCCATTACCACGGAGACTCTGAACTTCCACAAGTATCTCCCCTTCTCAAACCCTAGGAACCAGCAATCCATGTCATTTTCAAAGAGTGCTCTGCACACAGTCATCACTGTGGACCCTTTGGGTTCTGTTCTGTTGGTCAGAAGTACTCCCCTGATCTATCCATGCAACAAATGTGGTGGAGTTGCAAATGTGATTTCAAACCTAGTACAGTCACATGCTGACAACACGGGGGTTGCAATAGTTCTTACCTCAGCAAAAGAGCACTGTGAACGTCTGTATACAGTTCTAGGGGAGAGCACTCTAGGTACATCTGACATGAAAACCTGACTACCAGCGGGGCGTGGTGGCGCACGCCTTTAATCCCAGCACTTGGGAGGCAAAGGCAGGTGGATTTCTGAGTTCGAGGCCAGCCTGGTCTACAAAGTGAGTTCCAGGACAGCCAGGGCTATACAGAGAAACCCTGTCTTGAAAAACCAAAAAAAAAAAAAAAAAAAAAAAAAAAAAAAAAAAAAAAAAAAAGAAAGAAAGAAAGAAAGAAAACCTGACTACCAGCAGCCCATCTCAGAGTCAGTTCCTAGGCACCAGCATTTTTTTTTTATGTTCCCAATGGAATTATTTCAGCCAAGGAAGACAGTCAACAGGATCTAAAAGATAGGGCCCAGGGCCACCAAGCACTGGGGCCTGCGTCTGGCCTGTTAGGGCCAAGAGAAATTAAATTCCACATGGAACCCTGCATTATGGTCACCTGCCCACCCCACCTAAGAAACAGTGCAACCTTCTCTGCTTTAAATCTAAGTTCTGGGCTGTCACTGCTGTCAAGGGGAGAGTAGGGAAACTCTCAGGAAGACATGGGGCTTCTCAGTGGGTCTACTCACCTTTGTTAATGCAAAGGCCACTGTCCCATCATCCTCAGTGGACAGATCAAGCAGTTTCTGGTGAAATACTTTATCATAAGGCCCATCTATCTGTAATGTTTTCCTGAAGGAAAAGCACCAAGACCAAATCAACAGGGTGACAAAGCTCTAAGGACTTTCAGTCACTAGTATGTTCTATATCACACAACGTAGCCCAACAATCACATTGTTTGAACGGCACCTAAAAGATCTACTGCTTTCTCTCATTAAGCCCGATTCTGCAACATCAAGATCTTCCACAAAACCCAGGGCTGCAGGAGGCTGCGGCTCAGCTTGAGCTGTTCACCATACTCTAAAGAAAAAGCCAATGATGTACAAAAAGAATCCTGCCCATGAGATACTGTGGGTGTGGACATGGGGACCCACAGTGCAGTCCCAAGGCCCTAGGCATGGCAGAGACTGCTAAGGAGCTACATTATGCCAATGTTCCAGAAGCAGCCTGTGGTACAACATTGCCCTCTACAGGCCAGGCCCTGACATAGGATTTCAGAATGGTTGCATTCATACGTACTTTATTTCTAGTGTCTTAGTGACCATGAATCTCAGAGACCCCGGGACACCCAAACAAGGGACTTCCTGGACAAAGCTGGTTGTAGGCACCTCCTAGAGCCAGGTTCTAGGAGCTCTGTTTTGTTCTAGAGTTCAGGCAACCTTGATCCCAGCCTAGCCTCATAGCTTCCTCTGATGCCAGCCTCACCTCTCCTCAGGAAACTCCTCCAGGTATTGCTCAACCCGTTTGTACAGAGGGTAGAGGCCTTCGATGTCCAGCTGGTCCAACATCTGCACCTGGAGGGTTTTGTACAGAAGACAGCCCTTCGGTAACCCCGAGTGCTCTGAGGTGTTTTTTCCTACCAAGAACATCAGGGGAGAATGAGAGCAGGTTTATTATCAACTCTTGAAGACTGGAGGGAGACCCAGGAGGGAGACCCAGGCCTGCACAGACTCTGCAGCAGAGCTCACTCTAGGTAGCACAGCCTAGCACCGAGGCAGATCTGCACACCTCACAAAGGAGCAAGGCTGACTGACCTCAGACCACCCTAAGGACCCAGTGGCTCTACACACAAAAAAAGATAGACAGTGCCTCTCCTTTTGGCCCTGTGCTGTCCAAACACCAACTCAGAATACCCTTTAACTCATCACATGCCCTAGAAGTCACTTGATATTTAAAATTAAAGGTAATCCTACATGAGATAAAGCTCAGAACTACAAAAAAATCATTCAAACATTCTCAAACCCTCAAGACCAATTGGGGTTTCCAGAGTCAAAAACCATTAAGTCCACACAGAGAGGGGCAAGATCTGGCTACCACAGGACAAGCCAAACATGCAGAGCCATGGACTGTGGTTAGGACCTTGGCAAGGTCCCATCCTCTCTGGGACAGATGAAGAAGCAAAGATCCATCCTTCACTCACGCACTCGCAATGATGTGTACAGTGCCTCCTCAACCCAGCCTGACATCCCCGACCATCTCTCAGAATCAACTAAGGCAAAACCAGGAGCGGGAACAACGCATACTCAAGCAGCACTCCAGCCGGACATTCTCAGCCACATAACATGCCCTGGGTCAAAATAGCAGGAGACCCATGCCGTGAATGTTTATGGTAGGTAAAAGATGAAAACCTACATGTGCTGATAGACTTATGCTATTTAAGAACCACAGGTGACAAGAAAATATGAGTATGATATTACTCATCCATGACTTAGGCCTGTTTGCACATCAGTGTCAGGAAGATCTATGAGGGAAGCCTCAGGCATCAGAGTCCCAGTCCCCTCTCAAGTCCCAGATACCTAAGTGCCAGCACCCATCTGTGTCCTCCCAGACTATGGGTTTAATTTCAACACAGTTTTTCAAACAATAAGGACTTGCTTTCAAAACAAGAACAAACCCCCAAAAAATCACTTTAAAAAAAAAAATGCAAAAACAGTTGGCATGGGGAAGTAACAATGAAGGCAAGGCCTGTGGGTTTTCTGAAGAGCACAGGGCACTGTCAAACTCAAAGGTCTCTGTAGTCCCCAAGAGTCACACCTGACCCTGATTCATGAGTCATCACAACACACTACAGTAGCAGCACTGCTCCATCTCCCTCCTATTGACCAGGAAGGCAACTGTACCCAGAGGCCCTGTGTGCCAGTCCTCACTCCATGGCACTCAGCCCAGCTACGAAGGACGCCTGGTCTAAGTTCTTCTCTCACACACAGACTGAGGAGAATCTGTATCCAAAGTCAAGATGGTAAAAATATAGCTGAAAGCACTGAGTCACTGCAGAAGACACACAGAATATCACTAGAGACCACGTAATCCAAGTGAGACAAGCAGCTTACAGACCAGCTACGGATGCACAAACAAGTCCTGGCCCTCTGTGTCAGCTAAGCCTCAATCTGTGCAACTAGACCATGTCCCCAAAGGTACCATGAAGCCAGGGACACAAAGGTCACTTTGTAGGTTCCACTCTGAATACCCATGGGAAGGGATAGTTTCAGTGCACCCGTAGACCCCACAACCTGATTAGGGAAGGCCAGGTCCTACCTTGGTTGTGTAGGCTCCTGCTGAAAGAGCTGGCTTCACAGACTCGTGGGCCCTGGAGCCCAAGCCTCAGGGCACCCGCTCGGCCTTTTTCTGAGCTGCTCAGCAGCACCCTGGTGATGACATGCACCAGCTCACGGATCACAGCCCTCGTGCAGTGAGGCCCACTGGCCAAGCCGTTGGAAGGGAAGAAGAAGGGCTTCAGGTGGTGTGCCAGCTCCTTCAAGTCAGCCACAGGGCTCCGGGCATCACCACAACCATAAATCAGCTCTCCATTCTTTAGGCAGGGGGAAAAAAAGGAAAGGGAGAAGGGTCACACAAGCTGACCGAAACACAAGCAGGGGCAGGGCACAGAGATAGGACCCCGTGTTCTCAGACGAGCCTAGTCAGGGTTGCTGCACAGTAACTTCTCAGAAGAATCCCACTTTCCATGCTATGTCACAGCATGAATCAAAGGAGGAAAGGGCCAAAAACTTCAGGCCAGCTCCCTGGACTGACACCTTCAGAAAATGGCCTCACAGCTGCAAGCAAATGCTGAGCATAAAACCACAGATGTCCACAAATCACCACTTACTTGAGGACCCAAGCAATGACTAGGGGTTAGACTAGGCCCCACAATCCCCAGAGCTGGTGGAAGCCTCAAAGCCAGTCCTGTGGTAAGGAGGAGTGACTGGATCACTGACATGGAAACCTTCTGTTTTAAGACTGTTGATCGTCATAGAGCCCCCCAAAGATGCTCCTTATCACACAGCACTCAGACTTATTCCCAGAGCTCAGGCGAGGACACATGCTGCCCACTGCTGACTCTGGGCCCATGCACAACACCAGGAGCATTTCAGGGTTCTTTGAACTACACACCTTCATATTTTAGCCATGTCATGGGCCCTCTAGAACTACCCTGGGGACCCCTGCCCTTGGCATCTTCTCCACATAGAGTCTGGTCAGTGTAAACAACAAACTATGTGCAGACACAACATCTCAGCACCCATAGGCTCTTACCCAAGATGCCACAAGGTGGCCCCAGAGCTGTGGCACAAGGTGGAAATGCCTCACAAAGTAACAGCTAGGCTGACCCTCTAAGGCTCTGAGGCAATGAGTTATAGTATGAGATGCTAAGGGCTCAGGCAAGCAGTAGTCCTTGAAAGAGGTTGGGAAGGCCCTGCTCATCATGGGATCATGGGAACCTGGGATGTTTTTCTAGAGGCCCTGTCTAGGTGCTGTCCAAGGGACAAATGAAGGCACTGCTCGCTTTGCTAGGCAAGAAGAGGAAGGAGGTGACCAAAGTAGAGCTAAGATGGTCACCTGACATCCAGGGTAGAGCCATGTGTGCCCATGGTGAAGCTGGCCCCTCCTCCAGACCCAAAAGTGGCCAAGGGAGTCCTCACAGCAAGGTCTCACCACAGCATCAAGGGTCTAGACTTGAGGGACATTGTAAATGGGAGATCCAGAGACAGTGTTTACACATACAAATATAGCCATGCAAGGATCTTAGGGGCATCCAGCAGACCCACAGCCTAGGTAGAGTGGTGACTCTAACAAAAAGCTCCTGTATCTCAACACTGTCTCTCACCACAAGTCCAGTATCCAGCATGGGATCACTGAGAACTAGGTAGCTTCTCCAAGTGGGGCTATCCTAGCTTCAGGAATTTCTGCTTTGCTGTTTGCAGAATTTGAGGGAGAAGCGAGTACACAGCATTGGAACCAGAGAGCCAGAGAGCTGCCAGTACTTACAGTGCAGACAGAACGCACTGTACTGCTACCCTACTGTTATAAAAAGCCATCGCAGGGCAGAAGACGGCTCCGAGGATGAGGGTGCTTGCCACCACGCTTGATGTTTAAAGCCAAGGACACACATACTGGAAAGACAGAGCCAATCCCTGCAAGTTGTCCTCTGACCTATACACATGTGTGTGCGCGTATACACACACACACACACAGAGTTTCTAATTTTTTTATTCTTAAAACAGTCATTGAAGATCACATCCCTTAGCCTGCCTCTTGGGGAAGTACTAGCTGATCTCTGGATTCTTCCATGTGGATTACACAGAAACTGCAGACCAGATATTGCAAATGTGACCTGACAGGTTCAGAAATGGGCTCAAAGTTGAAGTGATTTATCTCCAGAATTCAAATGTCAGATTCCTAATCACTTAAAGAGAAGGAAAAAAAAAAAAAACTGGCAAGAGGGATGACTAGACTCAGTGGTAACCTTAATTCAATCCCCAGATCACCCACCGTGGGAAGAAAACTGACTCACAAGGGCACCCTGTGTCCACAAGGACCACAGCACGTGCACACCCACAGCTATTTTTATTTTTATTTTTTTGAAAGACTGAAACTAATTAAAACTGTCTTCCATTCCTGGATTTGAGGAGATGGAGACAGACAAAGAAGGATGTTGATTACTCTGCCCAGCCTCTAGGGCAAGGAAATTCTCAAATTAGATCTAGTTAGCACCAGCCCATAACACCGCAGCAAGACAGAAGACAGGACCTCTAGCTCACCCGTCACTTTTCCCAGACCAAGCGAGACACAGGTCTGGAGAAGCCCATCTCAGTCTGCTCCTCACACAAGTCTTCATGCCGCCTCAAGCCTACTGATCACGTGATCAATGGCAAAGAGGACTCTAGAGATATGTTCACAGCATGGACACAGCCACTATCTCCTGCCAAGGCTAGCCCTGCCTTGTCCCCTCCCTCCTTCATCTCCATCTACTCTCCTGCAAAGTCAAGCTCCATCTGAGGCAAGCCAGCCTAGACACCTCAATGTATGTGGTCACAGAACCTATGGCCAGGATCACAGTGTGGTAGGTTAACATGGAATGGACTGGAAATGGCCCTTACCTTAAATATCCTAAGATTATTCTGTGTCTCCTGCAGCAGACTTTTGAGGGCAAAGTGCATGCGCTGCTTATTTCTGAAAGGACAAAGCAGTAAAGGGGTTAGGCAGCAGGCTGGGCCTCACACCACACACACAGCTCCAGGCTGAGCTGGGACCTCAGCTGCCTTGCTCCAGTAACTGCAGCCTGAATGCAGTAAATGCAGGAAGGGAGCTTAGACTAGGGCTCAGAAGCAGCCATGAGGAATCCTGCAGCGGCAGGGGAACCAGAAAGCCATGGCACGTCAATCACTCAAAGGCCACGTAGCTCTCGCCCTTCTTTAGCTTCCAAAGGCTGCAGCAGGCACTCAAGTATCGTGATCCCTGTGACAGATCTCTGGAAAGTTCAGGAAGTCTAAAAGGCAGGAACATGGGCCCTTCCCCCCCCCCCGACTCCCCTTCAGAGAGCTGTGGGACTGCCCCCTCTTGAACTCTGCCCTACTCCTTAGCAACTGGCGCCTGCTGTCTCCTCCTCGCTGCCCCTCAGGCTCCAGACCTTACCTTACCCAGGCACCTCCATCAGTGTCCCTGAACAGCCCCCTTCTCACTCCCACATGAAATCTACAGAGCTCCCAGGGATGCAAACCCATCCCAAGCCATGTCCTGAGGTCACACTGGGGACAAGACATCAGCACAGTCACCCACAGCCAGCTCTGAAAAGGCTGCATTATGAACATGTCAAGGGCAGCTCCTGACTGGGTTTGACAAGTTACAAATTTTCAACAATACTCTGTATTATTATCTTCTTCAAAACATGCAGCTTTGGGTGCACAGGTAGACCAATCATGACTCTCCCTTAATGCACTGCCAACCGGATTTGGTTCTCACAGGAAAAATAACATTTTTTTTCCAGCTTACAGAATACACCCTACTTTGTCCACAGTACAAAATACTCCATCCTTGCTGGGCAGTGGTGGTGCAGGCCTTTAATCCTGGCACTTGGGAGGCAGAGGTAGGTGGATTTCTGAGTTTGAGGCCAGCCTGGTCTACAGGGTGAGTTCCAGGACAGCCAGGGCTACACAGAGAACCCTGTCTCAAAAAAAAATCTCCATCCTCTTGACCTCACCTCACAGCCCCCAGGGCCCTCCCTCATAGAAGATCCTAGGCCCCACTCTCCTCACTTCACAAACAGGCCTCTGGCGCCCCACCCCCTCCTCTCACATACACACACCATCAATACCTCACAAAATAACTCTCAAAGCCCCCACCTCAAAGGTGTCCCCTTAGCAGACACCACCCACCCTCCAAACAACAAATGAGGGGAGACTCTTACCCTGAGTAGAGGTCAAGGGGACAGTATTTACTGATTTTCTTCCACTTTCCAGTTGCTACCTGGTAAAACACCAATAGGACGGTATCAAATACTTTGTCTATGACTACAAATCAATCAGTCAATCAATATAAAACAAAAACAGAAACAGCATAACGTGAGACCACAATGGGCTGCAGCCTTGACCTGGAAAAGGACCTAGGTATACAACCCTAAGTAGGAAGGAGCCAACTTGACCCCTCACCCTAGGAAACTCCAGTTACTCTTAGCTTCAGTCACAGCCAGTGCAGCCCTGTGTTAGAAGAAAATAGCAGGCACTGGAAGGTTAGCCATGAGGATGGCAAGTCTCTAAGCTGCTAACAGCCAGGGAAAGGACACTGACATGCAATCTTGTGCTGCTAGTAGAATGATAACCCAGCACAATCTTTTGTTGTAGCCACCGAAGTTTAAAATGTATACATACCCCAACTGAGAAAACCTAAAGGAATCTAAAATAACTACACAGAGCAAAGAAGCAACAGGGATGGGGGCATGGCTTTTGCTGCCTGAGGAAAGAAGGTTCACTTACTCGGCAGGGCCCACACACAATGAAGGGATGAATGCAGCCACTCCACAAGATGGACTAACACATATCAGTACTTACTCAACTGGCAGAACAACATATAATATAATGTCATACTTGCTTTAAAGGTATACTTATGTATCAAACACATTTTGAGAAAAACATACAACACAGAACCCTCAAAGATCACTGTAAGGGGGGAGCAGTGGGTAGAACAAGTACAAACAATCCAAAAGAGACACCACAGCAGCTGTGTTCTGTATATACTGTTACCATAGGAACGTGTCTGGAAAGATAACCAAACGGATAGCATGAATCACACTAGAAGGAGGTCCAACTACCAGTTATGAATGGGTATTATTTCATAATTTTAAAAAATAGATACTTCTTAATCATATCAAATAAGCCACTTTTTATATGTAAAAAGTAGCAAAACTTGCCAGAATCACAAATCTTGAGACCTCAGAACCCAGAGAACATACAGTTTAAAAAAAAAAAAAAGAAACAGGTAAAGAAGTAGACAGAAAGTTTGTTGTTAGGAGCACTAGCTGCTCTTACAGAGAATTCAGGTTCTTATATCAGCATATACATGGCTGCTTACAAATGTTACTCCAGTACCAAGGATTCTGACAGCTTCTTTATGGCCTTTGTGGGCACCAGGAATACAGTGCAAGCACACATGCAAGAAACACTCATTCATAAAAATAAAAATTCATCTTATTAAAAAAAGAAAATCAGCTAAATCTAAATAAGGATAGAAACCTTGACACATTGTTTTGTTTGTTTTTTATATCACTGTGTAACCCTAGCTGGCCTAGAATTCTCTCTATAAACCAGGCTGGCCTTGAACTTGCAGAAATCTGCCTACCTCTACCTCCTAAACGCTAGAATTAAAGGTGTGCACCACCATGCCCAGCTTCTTTCTGACACATTAAAAAGCCAAGATTTGTTAAGTGGATAAAAATAAATGAATGATTCTTCTTCTGAAAAAAAAAAGAGAGAGAGAAGACAGATGACCAGTATATGTTATATATTTACATATGAAGTTATCAAAGAACAAATTTTAAAAACCTTTGACCTTCTGAAAAAAAAAAAAAAAAGTTATGGAATGGGTGTTTTGCCTGTATGTGGGTCTGCACATCTCACACATATCCACACAGATACAAACCCAACATCATTTAATATATATTTTCATAACTAAATAAGTGTGTACTTGAAAAACATAACTCAAATGAAGAGTAACTAAAAAGGTAGCTCTGTTGAGTAAACAGGAGATAAGCCATAACTGTTAAGATACATTCTAAAATACCCACAACTACCCACCAGGACTGTCAGAGCCAAGGACAGGAACTATGTGTAGTACATGCTTACACTCCTAGGAGGTGTAAATCATCCTCAGCTACTTATGAATTCAAAGCCAACATAGGCTACATTAGACCCTGCCTTTAAAAAGCAAGAGAAGATAAGGGATAAAGGGAAGGGAGAAGGAGGGAGGGAAGAGGAGAGTAGAGAAGGAATCTTGTAACATTGCATCAGTAATATAAAAAAAAAAAAAAAAAAAAAAAATCTTCCAACACAAAAGACTAAAGTAATTGGAGCTGGAGAGATGGCTCAGAGGCTAAGAGGCTGCCCTTGCTGAAGACCTGAGTTCAGTCCCCAACACCCACATGGAAGCTCACAGTTATCTGTAAAGACTGTCCCAGAGGATCTGGCCACCCTCACATAGACATGCAGGCAGAACACCAATGCACATAAAACCAATCTTTATTTTTTAAAGATTTATTTATTTAACATATATGAGTACACTGTAGCTGTCTTCAGACACACCCCAGAAGAGGGCATCAGTCCCATTACAGATGGGTGTTGGCCACCATGTGGTGGCTGGGAAATGAACTCGGGGCCTCTGTCAGTGCTCTTAACTGCTGAGCCATCTCTCCAGCCCATAAAAACAAATCTTTAAGAAGAAAAATAAAACAATAATCAAAGCAGTGTGGCACTGGCATGAAGACAGACAAATATAGCAATAAGAAAAGGAACAGAGAGGAGCCCTTCACCTACATGCCAAACATTTTCAGCAAGGGTGCGGGGACCAATGCTTAGAGAAAAGGACAGTCACAGAAACTGAGAAAACCAGATACCTATCTATATGCAAAAAACAAAAACTGGACACTTAGCACCATACACAAAAATTAACTGAAAATAGCTAAGATCTAAAATTACAAATGAAACCTCCAGAAGAAACCAGGGAAGGCTCCCCCACCACTGGATTCAGCAGTGACTGCTTGGTTAAAACATCAAGACACAAACAACAAAGGAAAAAAAAATTAACTGAACTTAAAACATGTTTATGCGGGAGCTGGAGAGATAGCTCAGCAGGTAAGAACACTGGTTGCTCTTCCAAAGGACCCAGGTTCAATTCCTAGTACCTACATGGCAGCTCACAAATGTCTAATTTCAGCTCCAGGGGATCCAACACCCTCACACAGACATACATGCAGGTAAAACACCAATCAGTGCTGATAAAAATAAAAATAAATTTTTAAAAAAAACATGTTTATGCAAAAAGGACACTGCCCACAAAGAAAAAACGAGCAGCTCCTGCAAATCACGAGCACTGCAACTTGGCCATGACAGAAGGAGAAAGAGTCAGGGGAAAAGAAAAGCTGCAGCAAAGTAGAAGGTAATGAAAGCACTGTGAGGCTCAGAGAGCGGACAGCCCAGCTCTCACATACAGAGCCTCTCCAGCCTCTACCCGACTGTAGGATTAGGGATATGTTTAAAGGCCAGAGAACTAGAGCAGAGCCAAGAGGGAGTTGGGGGTGGGAGGGCGAGTGGACTTCCAGGGAGACGGGGTTAGGGAGGACTAGGGCTTAGCTCAGGTGGTAGGTGCTTGCCTTGCATGCATGAAACCTGGCACTTAGTGGCCAGTACTGCATAAACAGTTTGATCCACAGATGTCTCATATGGTGGAATGAGAGAACCAACCATGAGCTGTCCTCTGACCTCCTCGCACAGGTACCCACACTTGAACACACACAGCCACAAATAAAAGAGGATTCTCAGCTATTTCTTTTCATCTTCTGAAAACTCCAAGTGGCTTCCCTCAGGCCCAGATGCCCTGTGCTCTGCACTCCCACACTGGACTCTAATCTCACCTTGAGGTGCTGGTGCATGCAGTATCGGCACACCTTGTGCTTCATCTCATGGGTAACATCATTTGAGAAAGGAATAAACCCACATTTTGGCTGTAATGTAAGAAAAAATGTTTAGGAAGAAATCACATAGTTCTCAACACACACACACACACACACACACACACACACACACACACACACACACAAGATAGAGAAGAACAAGTATGAGGTAAAAATATTCCCAGAAAATTGTACTTTCAGCTTTCCTCATCACCGTATACCCCTCTACCTCCAAGGACAGCCCTCTCACGGAGAGGACTGGTGGAGCTCTGCCTGGCTTACAGGAGTGTAAGACAGAGCAGCTTTGTACTCTCACTGGTAGACTGGAAGGAGTGGAGATGGATCCAGGGCTCCCAGCTCCAAGAAGCACAACCATTGTTCCCTCTGCTATTAATGTATGGCCTGCAAAGAGCCCATCTGATAGTTGCTAGGTTTCCAGAACGTCAGAAATACCAGCTGCCTTCTAAAATCTGCATGCTGTCAGCACACACTGCCTAAGCTTAGTTCTGGACAATGTAGCCGGAGAGACAATGTCCAGCCCTCGAGGATCACAAGACCCGAGCACTTGGGCCAAGGGATGCCTAGGGGGTCATCATCTTTCAGAAGAAAGAGGAAAACTTTAATGATCCTGTGGGGTTGAGGGGAAGAGTGGTGGCTTCTAGGGCAATTGGCCAACTACTAAACATGGGCAGCTGAAGTAAGGGAGTCTTGGTCTAAGATTAGAACTCTGGGCCAGTTCACAGGGACTTCTGTAGGGTACACAGGTGTCTGTGCCTCTGAGAAAGTCCTCCTGCAGAGGAAGCAGTCTCTAGTCAGAAGGTGCCCTACCCTAGGATTGGGTCTTCAATGCAGGAAGCAGCAAGCACATGGCCAAGACTGAGGTTCTGAGATACATCCTGTTCAGAAGGGCACCCAACATGTTCTTTCTGATCCCCATAACCAAAGTTTTCCCAGCACAGGTGTGTGGGTTGGCGTCTCCATTGTTAACACCCAGGAAGGAACCTAATGTAGTATCTAGGGGCTATCAAAGGGCCTAGAGCACACGGACACTTAGGGAAGCTGTGGGAAAGAAGCAAGTTGAGCTCCTGAGAAAGGCTGAATTCGTACTCAAAGCAGAGCCAGGAGACTCACTGCCTAAGAGCAACCTGTAGTGCCGCCCCACCATGAACAAAAACTCACCTTAATCTCTACACACAGAATCGGCCGGTGCTCTGCAAAGTGGAAGGTCTGAAGTCTGGTTAAATTGGGAAGGCACATAGCATAACCACTGAGTGTGTCCAGGTCCTTGTCACAACGGGACTCTGGAAGACAGAGCAAGAGTTACACATGAGGGTCAGGATAAGAGAAAGCCAGCCCTATACTACTAACAATCCTGGGGGAAGAGGGAACAGGATAGCCTTAGGCAAGCAATATTTGGAAGTGGGAAGACATATAACCAGGCTACATACTGCCACTGCTACAAGGTGAAAACCTGAGTGAATCAGTAGGAGGTCAGCCTTGTCAAGCTCTAAACCTTTGACACTGAGGCTTAGAAAGCTTCCTGGAGGTATATGCCGGCACATCCAGTCACCATAGGAGAGGGTGTCTAAACTCTCCAGATCCCGTAACTCTTCAATTGGCAGATTTCATCCTTACCTCCCATTGCATAAATCCTAACCACGAAACTGAGGTCTAAGGTCTTTTTAGCCAGTCTTTAAACCTGAACATGACCCTGGGGAACTTTAAGAAGAATCTTGGAAATGGCTGCCACTTCCACCACTCTCTGCCCAGAACAGGGAAGAGAAAAGTACTACAGCCCCTTCCTTCCTCCCTTCCTCCCTCCCTCCCTTCCTTCCCTTCTTTCTTTCTTTCTTTCCTTCCTTCCAACTCTTGATTCTTTGTGCTCCCACATCACCTCAGCATGCTCTGCTAGAAGCGAGCTCTTGGCTCCAGGGAACCAGCTTCCCTTCCAAAAAAAAAACAGACTTATTCCAACAGTCATTACAAAGGGTAACAGAGTTCTTGTCACTATGAATTATCAAACTTTTTTCCCCTGAGAAAAAACTCCATGTAACCCTGGCTGTCTTGGAACTCACTGTGTAGACCAGGATGACCTTGAACTCAGAGATCTGCCTGCCACTGCCACCCCACCGACTTGTTAAAAGTCACCATTGCCCATCATGAGAAGTATCAGATTTTCAACTGGGATTATGAAATGAAATGGGGATGCTGAGCATCTATCTGTAGATGAACAGAGCCCTGAAACTGGCCTCTGTTAGTCTTTATGGACTTAACACCAGAGCCCAGTGCTGTCCTGCACTCTACACCTCTCCTGCTTCTACCCCAGACAGACCTCAGAGTCCTATTTCATTGAATCCTATTCAAATCAGAAAGGATTTTATTGTGGAGAATTCCATAGCATTATTGCTCGGTAGTGTCGATAATGAGACAGTTTCACAACCAACACATGGACTTTACATGCTTGATCATAAAGAATAAAAGCTTTAGTCTGGTTCTTGCCATCAAAGCCACCAGCAAGCACAAGAAAAGAGAACATAGGTGTGGGGACAGAGCCTCTGGCCACAATACTGCTGCAAAATGCCTGAACCTAACCTGGGTTGAACACTTCAAAGACTTTTAAAATTACAAACAAGCCAACCATGGTGGTGTATCCCTTTAATCACAACCCTTGGGAAACAGAAGCAAGCAGGTGTCTGGGTATGCAAGACTAGCTGGTCTACACATCCAGTTCCAAGCCAGCCAGGGATACATAGAGAGACCTGGCCAAAAATGAATAAATAATATAGACACCCTTACCTGGTCTTTCACACTGTATCTTTAAACACAGTTGTTTCACAAACTCTAAAGGCAGATGAACAACTTCCTGAAAGAAAACACACATAACGTACAGATTTCACAATGTCCTGCAGACTGTTAATGCTTCAGAACTATGCACAGTTAAACACAGTTGAAATGGTGAATTTCACAGTATGTTTCATAGTAAAATACTACAGTTTAAAGAAATTCCGTATTCCAGTTTGGCAGTAAGAGCTGATCTATTATTTTCAGAACATGTAGAAGTTACACAGAAGCAAGAACACTTCAGTGCACTAAAAGCAGCCAGCTCTCCACAGAGCCAGCCAGGACCCATGACACCAGTGACCTGCCACACCACCAGCATCTCTTGTCACAGCCCATCCTGGTCCTGCAGCATCTATAGACACAGAACAAGAGCTGCAAGAAATCCAGCCAGATGGCCAACAAGCTGTCCCCCTGAGCAGCAGCTCAAGCTCCGACAACACTGGGCACACACGCCTGGTGTTCTCACTCCCTCAGCTGTTTATCTGCAACGTAATATGCAAAGGACAGCTGCATCAATTTAAACCATGTTCTTCACTGTCATCCCTGCCCTATGTTCCCAATGTGACAGAATGGAGTCTTCAGAAAATTTTCCTAAGTGACAAAGGAAACCTGGCTAGGACAAAAATGCTGGGATCTGGCCTGGAAGACCCAGCTCCCCTTAGCCATCTAGTCTTGACCAGAGACTCCCATTCAGCCTAGCATGCCACGGCTGGAAGATATAGTTCCCAGCAGATGGTACCTCTGACAACCTTTCTCCAAGAAGACATGGGTAGGTGCCAACGCTATTCGATGGATATATCTTCCTAAGGGGTCACACTTGACCTCCAAACATCTCCAACCCTAGACATTGTGGAGGACAGACTACAAAGTCACTACAAAGTCAGCAGCCAAGGAAAGGCAAAATGGAGACTTTCGAAGTCCCAAACTCAGAAGACAAGTAGGCCAAGGGGCATCCCTTACCTAGTCCCTCCCGACACAGGCAAGCTAGGAGGACAGTAAATCCCAAACAGACAGCAATGTTAAGGTCTTCCAAAGCCTTTGTTCTACGGCCCTCAGTGAGTATCATCCACAGCAACTCACACGCCCAGGCTCGAATCCACAGGCCCCCTCCAGGAGCAGCCTCCGGGAATGGGGCCACACTGATTCTTAAACCACAGGAGCACAGGCCAAAGCTATCCTTCAGGTTCAAGGAAAACATACGAGGTTCTCACTGGAGAACTCCACTACTCAGGCACCTCTGGCAGAGCTGACTGATTGCCACATGGCACAGCAGGTGAGAAAAGCTTGAAGATTCTCACTGCACAAGAGCTATACTGAGATGTCAGAACTGAGTACAGAACTAGATGTCAATTGAGATTATAATAAACAGCACTTACCCCACAATGAACATAGTTCTCTCCCAAAAAGTCTTTCATGACATTTTTGCCAAAGTCTACTATGTTCTGCAGATGCTGAAGTATCTCTTCTGAGGTCTGGAAGAGGCAAGCACAGGATAGCTTCAGGATGGACTTCCAGGAAGGGCCCCTAGTAGCCCCCTACTCCCAGAAGCCTAGCTCAGGACAGATTAAGCTGCCATCCATGTACCCCACAAACCTCTGGAGAACTCACCACTCATCCCCAGAAATGCTCTACACAGTCAAAATATGTGCAGATATCAGCCAGCTCCTACAATTGGATCTTGTCAGAACTTAGCCTGACAGAAATTCTCAGAACACACCCAGTAGCCATGTACAGCTATGCCAGAGCTACCGATTTAAAAAAGAAAAAACAAAAACAAAAAAACAAAAGACAAAAACCCTCTGGAGAGCAGAAGAATGAGTACATGAATCCCCACCAGGAAGACACTGCCCAGGAAAGTCTGGTATGGCATCCACTGGGGTGGGGCACTGAGGCAGGGTGCATGTACACTGCAGCCACTGCACAAGGACAAGCAAGGATAAAGAGGATGAAGCATCCAAGACACAGCTGACAGAAAGAGAACACCTTGGGCCATTTCTCTTCATCAGCTGAGGTGGACCCATAGGATACCTGGACCCCACCCTATCCCCTCTGCCTGCTCAACCCACCTTTGACTCCCAGACTTGTGCACAGTAAAAGGCAACATTCCTACTGGCTCCTGGGAAACAAGGCCTGAGGGTCCCATCACCTCTGTCACCAATGTCCCATAGCTGTCTCTGCTCTCAGACACTTGACACACTGTCTCGCAGATGATGTAATGGCCTCCTCAGAGTCCCACCTTTCCCACACTATGAGGTTCTTGCCCTCACAAGCCAGGCCATGTCCATGGGGCCTTCAGGCAGCTGGCCATGTGCAAAGCAAACCAGGCCGAATGTCTTAGCCTCCCACACCGTGTGCTGGAACAGCAGGAGCAGATAAAAGGCTGTGGCCGCCAGGCGTGGTGGCGCACGCCTTTAATCCCAGCACTTGGGAGGCAGAGGCAGGCGGATTTCTGAGTTCGAGGCCAGCCTGGTTTACAGAGTGAGTTCCAGGACAGCCAGGACTACTACACAGAGAAACCCTGTCTCGAAAAACCAAAAAAGGGCTGTGGCCACAGGAGCCTCCAATATTCCACATCTACTTGAGATTTACCAGAAATTGATAATACCTCAACTCGGGTAAAGAGAGTGGAAGCAAGTCTTCATGGAGGGTCCACTTGCTGTGCCTGGATGACTCAACCTCTGCTCTACCAGATATTGTCCACTGTGAGTTTAGTATAACAGATTATCTACCCAGTGGGACACAGAATTCTGCTGAGGCAGCTAAGGAACTCATCAAGTTGAAACCTGGCCCTGGGATCCCAAGCAGGGCAGGCAGACCTACCATAGAGTGACACACAGTGACAGAGAGGACCTGTTAGGTCTCACACATCAGAAATGAGGACCCACTACATCCCACATTGAATGAGTACATCATACTTAAATTTCTACAATTAGCATTAATATTTATGCACTAGAAGGCTTAGGATATAGGATAAACCCTACAGATTGAGCATTTCCCTATCCTGGGCAAAGTATCACTTTCAACTTCTAGCACCACAAAGCACACATACACAACCCTGGAAAACATCCGGGTCTTCTTCAGGCTGTAACGACAATAGGCAGCCCAACCTTACCTTCTTCTTATTTGGAGGAAACTTCAGAAAACGCAGAACTACACAGCGCTGTTGGAAAAATAAAACAAAGCATGATCAGTACTGGCCTAACTCTCAGGCATACGGGTCAGCAGTGGTGGAGACGGGGCCAGGGCAGCAGGGAAGAGACCCAGCCAGGGTCACTTTCAGAGAGCCTACACTACAAGGCAGCCAGCAAAATCTGTGGCCTTTGACCCAGCCCACTCATTCCTAGATATTATCTGAAGAAAATAAGGAAGCTCAAAAAAGTCATTATCCAGGGGCTGGTGAGATGGTTCAGAGGTTAAGAGCACTGGCTGTTCTTCGAGTGGACCTGGATTTGAGATCCAACACCCACGTGGCAGTACTAGTTATGCAAATGTAGTACAAGCAAGCTGGTATATCACTATGGGGCAGGAGATGCACGGGGGTAATCTATGCCCAGATACAGGGCAAGGGCTCTAAAAGGCCACAAGAACACATTGAATCCCCAAGAGCTGGAGCACAGGCAGCTGTGAGCTACCCAATGCTGAGTGCTGACAAGTGAACTCAGGTCCTCTGGAAAAGCAAGCACACACCATCTTAGCCTGGGAGCCATCCCTCCAACCTTCCTAGTTTGTTTGCTTGCTTGCTTGCTTGCTTTTTAAACAGGCTTAAACAGGCTCTCACTACATAGTCTGGGCTGACTTCAAATTCATCATCTTCCTGTTCCTACCTCCCAAGCACTGATATCATAGTTGTGTGCCACCAAACCCATTAAATCACAATTTCTAGCAAGATCTTATTTCCAAAAGGGGGGGGGGGGGACAGAATTTGTTTTAAACACAAATTGTTAAGTGAATCATGCACACGTATCTCTGGACGAAGAGCTCTCAAAGGACATCATGACAAGATCAGTAGCATTTCCAGATGCAACAATCACAGTTTTGGGTTTTCTTTTTCTTTTTTGTTCCTTTTTTTTTTTTTTTAAAGCAATCTCGCTTCAGAATACAGTATGTAACCCAGGCTGGCCTCATGGTATTCCTGTCTCAGCCTCCTAAAGCTGAGGATTGAGTTCCCAGCCAGCCTGGACTACATAGCAAGAACATGTTTCAAATACATGCAAATGTGCACACACGCATGCATGTAATCCCAGCAGTAGGAAGGAGGAGGCAGGACTTCCATGACCTCCAGGCTGATCCAGGTTATACGCAGCATAAAACCCCGTCTCAAAAGTGGCTTTAAAAGTGGGGCTAGAAGGGTGGTTCAGAGATTAAGAGTGTAAACTGCTTTTGCAAAGGACCCAGATTCAATTTTCAGAACCCAAATGGCAGCTTATCTGTAGCTACATCCATCAACCATCTGTACCTACAGTTCCAGGGGCTCGAGCATGCTCCTCAGGCTTCTGAGGTCCTGTATATGGTACAAGGACATAGACACCAGCAAAACACACATGTACACACACACACACGCATGCACACACGCATGTGCACACACAAAAATAATCTCTTTCAGATTTTTTTGTAAAAACAGTATGGGGGTTACATAAGAAGCGGCATAGGTCCCATGGAGGTCCCCAACATGCACACTACTACTCTTATTCTGGGTGGGACCCTCCAAGACCCAAGGCCTTCCTGTTTAATTTAAATATTTTAAAATAATTATTAAATTAAAGTGTAAATTCAGATTTCTCCCTTTCTTCCCTCCAATCCCTCTCATATACCCTGTCCCTCCTGCTCAATATTCTGACTTCAACAACTTAAAGATTTAAGGGCCCAGGCCTTGCTATATTGTCCAGGTTGGCCTTGTACTCCTAGGCTCAAGTGATCCTCTGCCTGAGCCTCCAAGTAGCTAGGACTGTATGAGAACTATGCATGTACCACCAAGCTCAGCCTCTCCAACCCCTCTTTCTGAGTTCCCAGTCCCAGCTGGTGCTATGAACTAGATGCACTGCTAATCAATTACACAGCTGAATGCCAATCCTGGCCTTCAGAGCTGAGAACCAAGGCATGTAGGCTCCAGTTGCTCCCTTCCCGGGTTCAAAGCAGGCACTATCAACTAATCTTGGGAATCACAGGGTTAATGATCACTTTAATGGCACTATAATGTCATCTAAATTTAAAAGAAAAATAACAAGAGGAAGAGAAGGAGGAGGAAGATCATCATCATCTTCAGAAAAGCTAATTGTAAACAACTTTTAAGCTGGGTGACATGGTACATGCCTTAAGCCCAGCACTCTACAGGAGGTAGAGGCAGGTGGACCTCTGAGTAGGAACCCAGCCTGCTCTACATGCAAAGTGAGTCCCAGGGCAGCCTGGGAACTCTGTCTGGAAAAACAAAGGGGGAAAAAGTTGATTTTTTTCCTCAGCTGGGCACAGTAGTGCTGCTCTGCTCAAGGGCCTGCCTAACCATTCCTTCCAACAATTAAGACAATGTCTATCAGTGACAAGAATAATGTGTTTCCCAGGGAAAGCCTGGCCATGCTTGAACATCAACACAGGACACACTGATGCCCTTATCAGTGAGGACAGAGCTCTGCTGTCCTAACCTAAAGCAGGGGAAATTTCACTCTGTCCCACATGGGGAGCCCTCAGGAGCCCAGCTTGTTCTCTTAGAGCTATACTGCAGCCAGAGGAAAGCTGTATCTCTCTCCCCACCTCCCAGCGAACTAAGAAGCTGCACAACAGAATCTTGTAGCCAGGCAGGCCCAGGAAGGGTGGTGCTAGGCAAGTCATATGAGCCTTTCTATCACAGGAACTCCCTGCTATGTCCTCAAGAGAAACCAGTTCAGAAGCCCTGTGCACACAAATGCCAACAATAGGAACTCATTGAGCCCACACCTGGCAGCACCTTACTATTAATATGAATTCAGATTTCCAAAGTTCCTGCCACTGTGTTCTTGATAAACATAAGGCAGCTGGCATATTTACAAACTATACATTTCCTTTGCATTACTAATACACTAAGACACACACACACACACACTACCATTAGCATCAATACAAGTTAATTCAAAAGCAAGTCTCTAGTCTACTAAGGGGGAAAAAGTTAACAGCTAGGCAAGGTGGTCACACCTACAATCCCTGTAGTTGGAGGCTGAGACACAAGGATGGCAAGTTTCAGGCCAGCCTGGTCCACAAAGTAAGTTCTACTCCAGCCTAGACTACGAAGTAATCTGTCTTTGAAACAAAAACAAACAAAAGCCAGGTGTGGTGTTAGCCTTTAATTCCATAACACCAAAGAGAGAGGCTGATCTCTGTGGGTCTGCAATTAGGCTGGTATACACAGAGAGCTCTAGGCCAGTCAGAGCTACATATGAGACCTTGAGGGAGCCGGGGAGTGGGGGGAATCCTGGGAACCAAAACCTGTTGGCTCCTCAATACATAAAACAGTGTCACTATCCCAGACACTTCTTAACATCAACATCATCACTACTGCAGAGCACCAGAGAACATTCCCAGTCTACAGTCCCTCCACCACCTCTCCCTTTGAGGTGGACCACATGAATCCCAAGGTATAAAACGTGAAAAGTTAGGCCTGAAGGGAAGCCCAAACATTGTTTTGGCTCTCAAGGTCAAGGTCATGTGCAAGGGAACAGAGCCTGGAGGCAGGCCTGAATCCCAGGGTTCCCCACATCACATTTCCAGTTGTCCTGCTCCATTTAGCTGCTGAGTTGTTAACTAAGGGGTTGGGGGTGCCGACTAGTTCCAGGCAGTGTACACAAAAACTTTGTGGGGCCTAAGCAGCAAAGCCCACAGTAACCCACTGGTTCACCACTGCTGGACCATCCCCCCACAAGATGTCCTCAGCCATCACATCCATGCACAGTAGCTCAGCCTCTATCACCCACAGAAGTCTCCTCTCCCTTCCCATCAGGTAGCTCAAACCATGACAAACTAGGAAAAGTCTCAACGCAGTGATGGGTCCATTTCAAGAGAAACTATTTTCTCCATCTACACATTCATCATCCACAAATCATCATCAGCTCCCAACCACTCCTCCCCCAGAACTGTCATCAGCTTTAAAGGTCAATGTCAGCATCAGCACTCAGACACACTCAGCTCACCAGAGCCAACCAGCCAGTTCCATTCAACCCTCATAAAGGGTCTACCCTGACCGAGGGGTGGGTATGAGAAGTGAAGAGTGCACATCAGGGAATACCCAGTGACAGTATAAACAAGTGAAAAACCTGCCCCAAAACAGCTCCCATTAGCAAAGACAAGTAGAAGAGGTACCACTGGGCAGAGGAGGCTAAAACACACAGCTGCTGTTTTAGGATTTCCCACCACCAGCAAAAGCATGGAACTGGGAAAGGATTGGAAACAAGAACATCAAAGTGTTTGGAAGACATTTTCTAAGTGGGGAGCTACCCGGTGATTTCCACTTTCTTCTACTATGTTTTTCTGGAGGCAAAGAAGCTACAACTGAATAACTAAATAGAAATAAAAGGCCACAGAGAACTCACCAAAGTGAACTCAAAGGAGTGCTAGCTTTCTATCTCCATGACAAACTGTCTGAAAAATAAGCTTAAGAGGAGGAAATGTGGGGCTGGAAAGACAGCAATAGCTGCTCTTCCAAAGGACCAGGTTTCGATTCCCAGCACCCACAAGGTAGATAACAACCATCTGTAACTCTAGTTCCAGGGGATCTGAGGCCCTCTTCTAGTCTCTGCTGGCATTCCACACATGATAAAAAGACATATGCAGGTGAGATATCATACAAATAGAAATAAAAAGACCTAACAAAGTTCAAGGCTTCAGGTTTCCATCCTTGGCTGTTTAATCCACTGCTCTGAACCTGTGTGGTAAGGCAGAGCATCACAAGAGAAGTGCGCAGCAGGGCTGGTGAGATGGTTCAGCGGTTAAGAGCGCCGACTGCTCTTCCAAAGGTCCCGAGTTCAAATCCCAGCAACCACATGGTGGCTCACAACCATCCTTAACAAAATCTGACCCCCTCTTCTGGAGTGTCTGAAGACAGCTACAGTGTTACTTACATATAATAAATATTTAAAAAAAAAAAAAAAGTGCGCAGCAAAGGAAAGCTGTTCCCTAACTTCAGCCAGAAGAGAAAGCAAGAGTTTGAAAAGACTGGGGCTCCAACACAGTCCTCAAAGCTAAGGATCCAATGACCTGACTTCCTTTGACTAGGCCTTCCCTCTAAAGGCTTCAACAGCACCGTCAGCTGGAGACCAAGGCTTCAACATGGCCTTTGGAGATCAGTCAAGATCCAAACCATAATTGTTGTGGAGGGTACCATTAAAGCCCTTCAGTGAAGATAAGCTATCCTACAGGATACTCTCAGAGTAGAAAGAATCACTCACTGAATCAGATGTCCCAGGGACCATGTCCTTTAACAAGTTAGTGAGGAGATAGCCCAGAAAAGAACCCATGAGAGATACCAGGAAGCTCAGATCACTGTCAAGGGAGGAAATGCAAAAGAACATCACCCCTCAGGATGTGGCCCCAGGTACCAGAAACAGCACTCTACCCAGCCTGTCCCAACTGTGAGGATGATGTTTAGGTGGGAGCTATGGTATATCCAAGATGTGTCTCCTGAACCCACAAGACTCTCAACCTATAAGGAAAACATCTATGGTGCTAGTTACCAGAGGCAAGAGATGCCAAGCCACTGATGTCTGTGACACAGACAGATATATATCCTCGGGACCTGAGAATCAGGCTGCCAAGGCTAATACGTTCACAACAGCACAACTTAGCCTCAATGACAACTAATACCCTCAGAGAGAACAATGCAGATCGGCATCAGTAGGAAGGGGCACCTTGTCCAACCTCCTTCCTAACCCTCTGTAGCTCTAGCTCAACCTCCCAGCCGCCCTTCCAGGGTAAAGAAGACACAAGAGTGAACCATGGGAGGAGGTCACAAAGTGAAGAGTGTATTGTACACTGATGTGATCCTTAGAGCCCAAGGGGAGCTATGGAGACAGGCCACGCCAGCTCAGTGACCCTAATGTGTAATAACCCCAACATGTGAAAAGGAGTCAGGCTCTTAGAAGCCAAGCAAACATCAGAGGCCCTTGAACTGCCCACCCAGACTGTGATGATGGGTGGACCAGCACAGCAAAGCCTTGCTCTCTAGACACACCAAAGCCGCCTGCATTACTGCTCTCAGAAGAAAGAAATGGCCTGAGTGCTGAAATCTGACTGAATTTTAACCAAGCAGGAAAGAGTGAGGGAGGGAGGAAGGTCCCCTCTGACAATGTAAATGCAGAAAGATAAACACAAAACTAGATATCACCAAGGGAAAATGGAAATAAATTCTAACCTGGCAACACCAGGTAAGGAATCAAAAGAGAATGTGCAATGAGCCAGGATGTAACCAGAGCAACCATCACAAGAGAGATTCAGCAGCGTCAATCTGAGAGACCACCACTGCACATCTCACGTGTGGAACATGCTACCTCTTTAACAGATACCAGTAACAAGAAAAAGTTCAAACTCTTTCAACCAGTCCTAGGTGAATACTGAAGATGGGTCCAGGGCTTGGGTATACACAAGGTTGGAAAAACATCAGCTCTGTGCTTCCATTATCTCCAGAGGAGGATAATTCCTCTAGCATTAACCAGATGTCTACCTAGGCTATCATAAATAACCCTGTGATGAAACTCTTTGTGAACAATACCTTTATTATCACTTCCAATTTCTTGAAGTATAGAAATTAGATCCAAAACCATAAACTTTGAAAAACTGATTTTGTCCATTTTCTTGTCCTTTTCACATGTTGTTAGGGTCATTGCCCATGAAGGGTCACTGAGCTGGCCTGGCTCCATAGCTCCCCTTGGGCGCTCAGGGTTACCTCAATGTGATCAAATATAGTCTTTCATGTTGTGACCTACTCCATAGTTCACACATGTGTCCCTTTCAACCCGGAGAAGGTTTTCATGCTGGAAATTGATCTCAGGGACTCAAGCATGCAAATGCACAGTCTAACGCTAAACTACACTCAAAACTCCTTCCTGATTATAACATATACTCAACATAAAAGGTTCTAGATTCTTCTTATGAGACAGAGTCTTCCTATGTAGCTTTGGCTGACCTGGAACTGGCTACATAGACCAGGCTACCTCCAAACTCAAAGGTATCTTCCTGCTTTTAGCTTTACCAGTGCAGAAAATATTTTTTAAAACAAAATGAGGAGCCAGGAGTGGCAGCCCGTAACCCTGATACTCAGGAGAATGAGAAAGATTGCTTGAGCTGGGGAGTTTGAGGTCAGCCAGGGCAACACAGTGAGACCCATTCTAAAGTAAGCAATCAAATGATACTACTGAAAAGTGATAACTACTTGGCAATATTTGACATATTTTCTTCCAGTCATTGTAATTACAATCACACTGTCTGTAATTCTCTTTTCCCAATTAACATTACTAACATTTCCACACACTGAGGGTTATTAACCTACTTTCACAAATCCATCCACAATAAAATAACCATCTAAACTGTTTCTATTGGACATATAAGACAATAGTAAATTGCAAAACATAAACCCACAAATCAAAAATCCTAAAATGCAGAGCTGAGACAGAAAATGTGAGATGATCCCTACAGCTTGATGTTCAGCCCTAAACACTCCAGACACATGCCCCAGACACTACAGGCTCTAGAAATAACCTGAGGTTCTCCACGAGGTCTCTGAAAGGTTTTACAACTAGACCAACATGCAATGGGCAGTTCTCTTAAAGCCTTGACAAAAGTTCTTTCTGGGCAGGTTAGTTAAATAACAAGTCTTTCATGATACCTCTGTCAATAAGGAAAACATGACAGCTCTGCATAATAATAGGAATGGACATTGTTTGCCCTGAACCTCACTGCCAACCAAAGGCTAGGTGCCTGGGACAACTGTATAAGAGACTGAATGACAAATGAAATGTACAGTGAGTGACCTCACAAGACTAGACTCCAGAGCCAAAACCAACCAGAGGAAGGTAAAGGAAGCAAATGCGGCTGCCTTAGGACAGCTAAGCTGCAGTGGCCTTGAGGGAAGCCACAGGCTTCACAGACTAAAGTGGGTGATAGGACAAGTCACACCCTCAGGCTGCACGGAGGGCCACCCTGCTAAAATGCAGCAAGTTCCTGCCCAAGAACCCTCGGGGTCCATGCCTGAGCCGGTAGACAGGACAGTGACCAGGTGGCTGACAGCCTAGCGAGTGGGTCAGAGGGCTGTCTGAGCCAGGTGGACGGGGAATACTTAAGGTACTGTATCTAAGAATGGACAAACCGCAAAGCTGTCACAAATCACGATGTAACTCAGACTGACAAGTAACAGTGGAAACTTCTGGAGGTGTCACTAGGAGTAGGGGGGACAGAGAACCCTGAGACAACTCCTCTCTGTGAAACCGGCTGGCTGTCCACCTTCCTGCCCACCCAATCATGCCCCATATAATCCTGCAGCCCTCATTGAGCTCCTCTACCCCAAGACCCCAGGTCCCCAGAGGCTCATTTTCTCTCTCAATCCATTTGCACATGGCAGTGACAGCGCAGATGTCCAGTGCCCCCGACCCCCAGCTCCTGCAGGATGGGCCTAAGGATAACTGTGTATGCATGCTACAGAGGAAGGGCCGACAGGGGACTTTAGAAGAGCGTTTCAACTCAGTGACTGATGCTCGATCAGAAAGACTGAGCATGCCTGGGGAGGCTAGGTAAAGGCCTCCCTCTCTCCAGGACTGGATGAGACAGGCCTGTGAAGCTGAGCAGAGAAAGTTCACTTGCTCTCAAAGAGGAAGGGGGACTACAGACATGCCCAGGACCTAAGGGATTGGAGTCTCCCCACCTCACTTATATTACCACTCCCTAGTCATGAAAGGCCTTAAAACGCTTCCAAGTGGGGCCTTCTCCTCTTCAGTCAACATTCTGAACAAAATACCCAGGAGGTCAGAGATGCCAACTAGACACAAGACCCAAGCTCTAGGCTGCTCAACACTCAGTACAGCTCCATACAATTTGAACTTCATGGAGACAAAAGTACATCCTATTCCTCTCTTCACTTTCCTAATGCAGCCAACTGTTTCTCAGTGGTAGAGGTGTGAATCACCCCAGCTCCATGAGTTATTAACCTTCTCACATGACACCTCCCCGCCTTCTACTCCCCCAGCCCACCACATTCCTGCTAGCTTGTAATCAGACAGCAAGATGTCAGAGAAATCTGGGGCTGCACACAGATCCATCTATACGCTTCTCTTCCTTTAAATTCGCCTTCTTGGAAAGGACATCTTTTGAAACGGCCTTTCAAGTTGAACGAAGGAGGAACCGTTTAAAGTATATGATCCGGACACGGACCTGTGGCAGCCCCATTCTTGACAGCGCAGCAGCAAGGCAGAACACCAGCTCCGTGGTCTCTCGAGGCTGAGCTCCACTCTGTGGGCTGACAGCAGCACTCTGGGAACTTTCCCCTGGGCTGCCCAGGCCCTTGTCCAAGCTCAGCCTCTGGTCCACCGTGGCCTGACAGTAAGACGAGCATCCCGGGGGAGGCTGCACGGCGTGAGGCCACGCGGCACCCACAGGGCATGGGGAAAGAGTACTGACTAGACAGAGAACCGAGAAGGGACACTAGGAGGAAAGGGGAGCCAACGGAGCTAGGGGTGCCGGGGATGAGTATGGAGCAGAGGAGGGCACTGTGGGGGTGCCAGGGAACCACCCGGGCGGAAGCTGGACGGAGAGTCACGACCTGGGTAACCTGGACGGTACCGGGCACGGAGCTGCGGGAGCCGTCGGGTGAGGCCCGGAGCCGCGCCGCCCGCCAGCCGCTCACCTGCGCGTGGGCCACCACCAGGCTCTTGTTGCCTTCGCCATGGTAACTCCATTCATTCTCGTCCATTTTCCCCTCTTCCATGCCCCGGCACCCTGGAACTTCGCGGGCCGGGACGTGGGGACGAGAGCTGGAGGCCGCCCGCCTCGCAGGGCTCCCGCCGCAGCCGTCTGAAGAAAAGCGCCTGTCAGCTGCCGCCTGCGCTCTCAGCAGCGGCGACTTGCAGGCAAGGAGCGCCGGAAGCCACGCCCCCGGCGGCCGCCATTCCCAGAACGGTCAACTTCCGGGTCCCGCCCACCTTACCCTCGACGTCCAGGGCGGTAGGTGGAGTGGAAGCCATATTATGTGCTGGCAGGGTGACTCACTTCCGAAACGCGGACCTGGGAACCGGAAGGGAGGTTTCCGGATCTGGTCCGGGACCTGGAGGCCGGCGGCTTCCTGGCGCCCCGAGTCCCAGGCGCTCACCGTCGCGCGGCCCTAGGGCCACGGCTGGATCTTCGTGGGGCTGCAGTAAGGCGCCGGGCGACTCTGAGCCTCCGCTTACATCTGTAGAACGGGATGCACCTTCACTGGCCTTGCTCCGGCAAAGAGAGCCATTAGGTGGTGGTCACACTAGGCCGGGAAACGTGGCTAGGGAACCTCACCTTGGAGCCTTTGCCCCAAGACATCCAGAAATGCAGATGAGGCAACAGATTCTCCCCACCCCACCCCACCCAGAAAGCAATGACCTCAGTTTATCCTTTACCGAGGGAAAATTGGCACTGCCTGGTAAAGCTGCCTTAAGGATTATAGGAGGATCTTGTGCTCTTAAAAATGATTTGGGGCTGGACATGGTGATGTTCACCTCTCATCTCAGCATTCTAGATGTGGAAGCAAGAGATTTCTAGGAGTTCGAGACTAGCCAGGGTTACTTAGTGAGATCCTGTCTCAAACATAATTTTCATATTTGTGTTACATTGTTTGGCTACAGCACTGAATACTGCTTTAACTGGTATATGTGAAGAAAATCCAGCTTAATGCAGGCAGATATTATGGGTTTGTGTGTTAATTTTTCCAAGGGAGACTGGGCAAAAAACAGTTCACTCTAAATAGGACACCAACAACAGACCACAGAAATGAATGTACCCAATTATAGCTTGGTGAATTTACAGATCATGCTTAGGGGAGCATGGGTGAAGGGTTATTTATATTAGTGTGGAGGACCTCAAACCAGCTGCAATGAAAATAAATAATAAATAGATAAATAAAATAATAAAAAACCCTCTCATCCTAGCACAGATCCATTCCTCTTCAAAAGCTGGGTGGGTCTCTCCTTCAGCTAGTCTACCTTAGATATCCCCCGAAAACCCATGCAACTGAGGCGGCTGTTTTGATTAAGATGGTAAAGGCTGCGTTTTGCTCTGAAGATGGGTATACAGCACTCCAGTCTTTCTCAGGCTTTCCTCCCAGCCTTGAAGGACACCACAGAGATGTTTGGTGGTTGTCTTTCATTTTGGCTGAGCAATGGACCACTATGCCATAGCAACAGCCACTTGATTCTCAGCAACCTGATGGGCTGTCAAGTCTAGTAACGTCTACTTGATGGGGGGGGGGGGTTTCTCTGTACAATTGACGCTAACAACACAGTCATCTATAGATATTCACATAATGTTCAGCAGAAAACTTGACAGGCACATACCCATTTAACTATAGAAGTTTTATACAAGGGCCCTATGACCTCCCCGGGTACAATACCAACATGAGTCCCTTCCTTTTGAAGAATACTTAAAGACAATCAGAAGATGAGTTGTACCCATTAGAGCAGTACCAGGTAGCATTAACACTGGTGTCCATAGACTAGCAGGACCATTTGTGACTGTTCTCCCTAACAGCCTACATAGCACCTTGTGGAACTTCCCAGACACCACTCTGCAGGAGGGAAACTCAGCTCAGCCGATCTCAATTCTGCATGTCCTGCAATCAGCATGTGAGGTCTAGCGCAATAGCATTTTACCATCTAGTTCCCATGTGCTAGCAACAGCACTGGCAATGACCTGCATTGTTTGTGGATGTTAGGAACCTCCCTGGCTAACAACAATCAAAGAAAAAAATAGCTCACCCCTGTAACTTTTTTTTTCAAGTCCTATTTTTAATGATGGTTCTAAGACACTTTAACCTCCCTTGTAGCCCACCACCTACCAGAGGTAGTGGAAAAGAAAGGATACAGAAGTGGACCTATCTTGAAAGGTTCTTTGGAGCAACTCCCATCTGTGTTGTCCGGAAATTGGCAGTTGAGTGTACAGGCCAGCAGCAGCAGCTTGATCCACTTGCAAACACCTTCACACATACACCAGCAGTCCAACTTTGACAGGATAGCAAACAAGAATCAGCAGCGGTGACACTACCTAGCAGAGACAGCCAGGCCTCAGCCTTGGCACGAGCCAGCAGGAGGGACCCGGAGAGACACCAGGAGAAGTCCTCGGCTGTGCCTCTCTCAGTGAATTGAAAACCAGCAGACAGGATACCAACAAGTGTTTAGTTATGCAAGCAAGCCAATCTCCAAGCCTTCACCTTCTGTCGAGTTCTGTTTATATTCCCTCTAAACATCACACGTGCTCCATATGTCTTGCCTCAGCATGTGCATCTGTCTCAGCTGACATCGCTCTGCCAATCAGCCCGAGTCCTCAGAAGCAACAAGAATCCAAAGCACACCACCAGAAGTTCTTGGTGCATTTCTCTTTATGGAGTCCCGACAAATGAGCTCAACTACATATTGTGAGGCAGACCAAAACATGCGTATTGTCAGAAAAAAGAAAATTCCATCACGTGTCCTTTCACGTGCTTGCTTTAACAGAACATCCTTTCACCTGTGCCTGCTTCAGTGAAAACGTTCCTTCACGAGTCTGCCTTAGCCTGTCACCTGTGTCCACTTCAGGAGAACACTCCTAACCATGTTCGCCCCAGCAAAACACCAGCCACCATAACAGACTTTCCAAAGATCCCTTGAGTTTCCACTTCATACACCTGACACTGGGATTTTCATTCAGTAACCTTATGGCTTCTGGAAGTGTCTTTTTCCATCCATACTGGCTACGAAGGTGGGGATCATCTGCACCTCATTCAACCATAAAACTCAGAACTTCACAGCTGTGGACAGTCTTGCACCGTGTGCAGGTTGACGTCCCACTCTTGGTCCTTAAGCGCATATGCACACCCCTTCAGATGTTCTTCTAACTGCAAGGTAGTCGGAGACTAGAGTTATCTAATAAAAACCTTTTCACAGATGGTGGGAGATCTCCAAAGAACCACTAAGAAAGTGCCAACTGGGGCTGGAGAGATGGCTCAGCGGTTAAGAGCACTGACTGCTCTTCCAAAGGTCCTGAGTTTAATTCCCAGCAACCACATGGTAGCTCACAACCATCTGTAATGGAATCTGATGCCTTCTTCTGGTGTGTCGGAAAAGACAATGGTGTACTCATATACATAAATCTTTTTTTTAAAAACTCATTAAAAAGAAAAAGAAAGTGCCAACTGCCTTAGAACACAGCAGCTAAAGGGATGCTTCAAAGGAAGTTAGGGGCTGAGGCTGTAGCTCGGTCGGAGTTCTAGCCTGGCATGCACAATCAGTAGCACCGTATAAACCAGATTCAGGGGGCACACTCCTGTATTTCCAGCACTCAGAAGCAGAAGGCAGAATAGCCAAAGCTTCAAGGTCACCCTTAGCTAGTTAGAGGTCAGACGGGGATACATGAGGTCACATCTCAAAACCAAAAATGTGCCCAGCAGTTGGTGGTGCACGACTTTAATCCCAGAGACAGAGAACTCTCAGAGTTCAAAGCCAGTCTGGTCTACAGGACAGCTGGGGCTGTTAAAACAGAGAAACCCTGTCTGGAGAAATAAAAACAAACAAACAAACAAAAAGTTAGCAAGCAAGGCCCAGCACAGAATGGAAGATCCCAATCATCTGTTGCAACTGTTTTTTCAAAAGAGCCGTGTTGGCTGCAGTGATGTGGCTGGGAAGCACTGCCTACTTAGCTCTCTGTAATCCAGCCTTTATCCATGAGCCATCTCATTTCCTCATCCTGGGGTGCTGCCAAGGGGCCACTGTACTTCTCACACCTAAGAGCTCAATGGAGCTGGCTTACACTGACAGCCTTGGTCTGGCACCATGAGGAGTGGGCCAGGCCTCATTTGCTATGCCCACCAGCTCCCTGGATCTGACAGGCTCTGGGCAGAGTGGGAAGCTGCTGCCTCTGCATTATCCACCTCTGGCTGTTGAAAGGGCACAGCTCGGCAAACAATCTCCACCCACGAAACACCTTCTTGCAGGAAAGAAACGAACACAGGAAGGGATAATTGTCAGCTGCTGGGTCAATTATTGTTTTCAGGTGTACTGTTCTTGTTTACCCCTTCCTTTACCCCTTTGTGAACTATTACTCAGACTTGAAAGCCTTTGGGGACCACAAGCACAGAATTTAGCTATTCTTCCCCCTAGAAACTCCATCTCAACACAAACCTTCCCATGTTTGCTTCTGAGCAACCTGTGTCTGCCTTTTCTTCCTTTTTTTTTTTTTTCATTCCCTCGTGATTGGTTCTATGTGAACCCAACTTACGTGCCGGTATAAAACATCTGATCTGCCAGAGCCCTTCCTAACTCATAAAGATCATGGCCCAACATGGGGCTTACCGGTCCCAAGGCCGCTACTGAATTACCTTCCTTAAACTCTCTGGTGAACATGGTCCTATCTGGCTTAGTGACCTGGGGATGAGATACCTTCTCCGTCCTGTCCGGCACCCTCAGCATCCTTTCTACCGCACCTCCCTCCAGTCCTGTCACTACTCAGTTCTTCCCACTGGGCTCCAACTTTAGAGTTCCTTCCAGAAGGAGCTAGTTAGAAGGTTTGGTTTACATTCTCCTTTCCTTACATTCCCCCAGCTGTAAGAAATGCATCCTCTCCTTTATCCAACTTACCTACAAAACCAGAGGCTGACATGATGGCTTTTTGTCAGTGTTACTTCTTTATGCAGACAAGCTTTCTGGGCATAGACTGAGCCTCAGTTGCATGTCTTATGACCTGTAGCCGGGGCAACAGAGCTTTGCCAGTGTTCTTACAAAACATCCCCCACACACTACTCTCAAGATCTGAAACGTGTTTCCTGTTTGCCAGTGACTTCGGAGAGCTCAGAGACCCATGTTGGACAACATGTCAAGAACAGATGGCACCACATAAGGCATCCAGGAAGTGGGCACTACCAAGATTTGCCCCATGAACTCTCCATCCCGGCTTTCCCTCTGGACAGACAGCTCGGCCTCCTTTGCAGGAACAATGCAAATGCAACCACACCAAGGAAGCAAGCTACGCCATGCTGCATGGAGCACAGCCACTGTGGACTTGCCCCTAGGCAGTATGCCACCCCACATGGCTTTCTCTTCAGTAGTGCACTGTCACCCTGCAGCAACTGCTCCCCAAAAACTCACACTTGGTTCTGCCCTGTCTCTATCTGGTTACCGGGTGCTACATACTTTTTCTGAGGAAGACAAGAGCAAATGTCCTTTCATCCCAGATAGAGCAGCAGCAACTGACCAAAGGATCCCTTTGATATTAAACATCCAGTATGGCATTTACTGGACTTACAGGAGCGTGGATTACTCTCAAACAGACGCTCCACTGAAAACCCCTATCCCCGATGTGGCTAATGGCTTCCTAAAAGCTGCACAGATGGAGCCCCGCGCTCCCATGAACCTTCGGTCCATATTCTCTCCCAGACTATGCAGAGCTAGAGCGGAATTACAGCTGGGTGTGGTGTGCAGGAAAGAGTGGCTATAATCTCAGATGAGGGTCTGGTGACCCTCCTCCATAGCCTACTCTATAAGTGAATGGCCACAGGCTCAGTCCTGTTACGGTCTCATGCAGGTAGTCAAAACTGTCCTCATGCCGGGCGGTGGTGGCNCACGCCTTTAATCCCAGCACTC
>NC_034605.1:52276387-52279822 GCF_900095145.1 Mus pahari | reverse complement strand
AAAAAAAAAAAAAAAAAAAAAAAAAAAAAAACTGTCCTCATTAAGGAGCAGACACCCATGCTATGCCAGGAGGACTGTGTTCCACACACTGATTCATAAAAGATCAAACCCCGAGAATGACCGGTCCAAGATACGTCTTTGCCACTGGCTGGACTGAGGACACAGCAAAGGGAGGCCAGTGAGTCAGGAAAACCAATTGGCACTGAGCATCTCTTCCCAGGATGCTAGGACCCTCACCCCACCCCAGGGAAGGTGGCAGAAGGTCCATCGGAATAGCTGAGAAATGAAGGTAGAAAGACCCATTCCTAGACGTATTTCCCCACAGGGAGAAGAGGCACACACAGGACAGTGAGAAAACAGCTCACAGAGGAGGCTGCCCCATACTCTAAGAAGGCTGGAGACCCTGGACATGACTGAGCCTGGGTCCCCAGCTCCCTGTAGAAGGAGCATGGTGTGCTGGCAGAAGCAGTGTTTCTATGTGCTGCACTGAAACACTTCCCTGAGGAAGCCTCCCGACCGAGGACACTGTCATTACTTTTCCCACCAGTGAGAATTATAACTGATCTGACTTAAAATTGCAGCATATGCTTATGATTAAAAAAAAAAAAGCAGATTCCATTTTCATTGCGATAGCCTTTAAGGTCTCCACAGACAAAGTGCCTAGAGAAACCTTCTCCTCGCCTTGATACATTACTGGACACAGGGCAAGAGACTCCTGGAGAGAAATGTGCAGGGTACGAGAGGGCCTTCCAGAGGAGAACGGTCCTATCTGGAGGGGTATCAAGAAGGGCAGGCAAAGCTGGAGAGCAACACACCAGCAAAGACACAGAGTACAAAGTCATTTCCCATACCTGGCCCATTCCTCCTCCTCCTCCTCCTCCTCCTCCTCCTCCTTATAACAGAAAGCGCCCTTCTCTACTCAGCCTCTGCAGTCTGAGTAGACCCCACTCCTACTCTCAAGGCTGATCTTATGATGCTGACCAGAATAATCGAGACTTACATTCCTTGAGGGTAAAAACAACCACCTCCCCCCACCCACCCATTTGATTCCCCAGGCGTTGGGCGGGAGGGTCCAGGTTCATCTCTTGAAGCTCATTCCTGCAGCTTGCACTGAAGTGCAGAGAGGAGCATTCAGTGAGGCAATGAGAGAGCTAGGGATGACAAAGGTGCCATGGGTCACAGGAGCAAAGGGGAAACCGCTATGGAATTGCAAGAATACGTAAGCCATTCACCGAGTTACTTACAGCTTCCTAGTGGATGAGCACAGTGGCGTGACCTATATAATCCCTGCGTTTGCGAAGTGGACGCAGGGAGATCCAGAGTTCAAGGCCAGCCTCGGCTACTCACTGAGACCCTGTCTTGAACTGAGTTCTTCCCACTCACCGAAGACAAACCTCCTGGGTTCAAGTCAATGGTAGAGCATGTTGGGATGGGATGGACCACCTCTCACAGTGTGTTTGTAGTGTCCATCATCAGTAGTACAGATTGCTTTGCACCTCCAAAATTCACATGTTGGGGCCCTCATTTTACATGTGATGCTATTTGAAAAGGGGTCCTTTGGAAGTCGTGAAGGTAGAGCCCTATGATGAGATTAAGTGCCCTTAAGAACATCCATATCTCTCTGGCACATAAGGGCACAGCAAGAAGGCAGCTGGCACCGAGAGCCTGGCCACTCAACCCCCTGATTACAGAGCCAACTATAAGAAACACTGGTTAGGCCGACAAGCCTGCAGTGCTTTGTTCTGGTAATATAGGCTGACTGTATAAAGTAGAATACACTGAGTATTGCAACACAGGTAGCAATAGGGTTGGATTTGTGAACCTCTTCCGTTAAGTCCTGCCTATACCTGCAACACTGTTTAGTAATGTTCTCCATTTTTACCTTAGAAAGAAATGGCAGAGGAGAGGAAGGAAGAGGCAAAGAGAAAAGCAACAAGCAGTAAGATCTTCCCAGGCACACTGAGAAACCATGAGGTGGGGAGGGGAGGAGCCCGGCTCAAGGAAAGACAGAACAGCTGTCTGCAAGTGAAAGGCCCCCCGGGGATGGATCCCAGCACTGCAAAACCAGAAGGGATAGGAGAAGAAAGAAGACCCTGATAGGAAAAAGAAAAATCTAAGTTCAGCTAACAGTAATGCAATGCACTGATGCAAGTTTTTAGTTTTGGCAAAGTAGACCATAGTTTTGAACATTCACTTTGGGGAACTGCACACGATCTTTCCATTCATTTTTTTCCTATTTTTTTTTTTTACTTTGGGGGGAGGGGAGCACATAGATGCTGCAGCACATGTCAGAGGAATGGCCTTAAGAGTTTGTTCTCTCTCTGTACCCTGCAGGCACCAGGGAGTCAGACTTGGCAGCAAATGCCTTCACCGGCTGAGCTGAGTCTCTTTGCCAGCCCTACCGTACATTTTTGTAAATCTAAAATAATCCCCAAATAAACTTTTCATTTACAAAAACAAGGCAGGAATTGTCTGGCTTCTTTCAGAGTCAATATTTAAACCTGTGGAGTATGGGCCACAGAGATGTCTCAGGGGCTAAGAGCTGTGCTCCACAACAATGAAGGCCACCCAGAGTTTCGAGTCTGACACCCAGGTAACAAGCTGGATGTTCCTGGCAAATAAATGCCTGTAACCTCAGCTCTAAGGGGGAGCAGACGGGAGGATCATGAGGGTTTACCAGCTTTCACAGGAGCTAAAATGTGAGCCCTGGGTTCAGAAAGAGAGCCTGCCTCAGAGGGACAGAAAGAGAGTAGAGAGGAGGGTGTAGCACACGCAGACCTCCAGCCTCAGCAAGTATGCATAACGTACACATATCCACACAGACATGCAGACACATATGCGAGTAAGTATAGGTAGAACCTTTAAACAGAGTTAAGTTACCTTTTCTTCATGTCAAGGTGGCAAAATAAAAACTTTTCTTTTTTTCTTGCAGTGCTGATTGAGCCCAGGGCTTCACTCACTCATGATAGACAAGTACTCATGTTACCAACCCACTGCCCAGCCGATGAAATCAATCCCCATAGGCTTTTTTTTTTTTCTTTTGCCATGTGTGGTAGAGACAGAAAGCACACAGTCACATGCTCTGAATGAGGGAGGAGAATGGCACCATTGGAGGGCATTTGGAAATATTGAAACTGGAGAGAAGCTGGGGCTGGAGAGATGGCTTCATCGTTAAGAACACTTCCTGCTCTTACAGTGGACCTGCGCTCTGTTCCCAGCACCCCTGTCAGAAATACTCACAACCATTTGTAACTCTAGCTCTAATGCATGGATCTCAACATTCCTTTTTTTTTTTTTTTTTGGTTTCTCGAGATAGGGTTTCTCTGTATAGTTCTGGCTGTCCTGAAACTCACTTTGTAGACCAGGCTGGCCTCGAACTCAGAAATCCGCCTGCCTCTGCCTCCCGAGTGCTGGGATTAAAGGCGTGTGCCACCA
>NC_034605.1:52272349-52275217 GCF_900095145.1 Mus pahari | reverse complement strand
AAAAAAAAAAAAAAAAAAAATGTTCAACAAGCTTGCCTATAGCCCGATCTTATGGAGACATTTTAATTGTGTCAAGTTGACATAAAACTAGCCAGCACAGTGAGTAATAGGCATTCTGTTTTGACTTGAAAAGCGCCAAACTCTATGGTTAAGTAAGACAAACATATGAGAGAAAGAAAGTATACAGCTTCGGGTATGTGTGAGTGTGAGTCCGTGCACATGAATGCACCAGTTAGAACTAGAGAAGCAATTCAGTTTCCTTTATAGTCCCTCCTTCACAGAAGACATGCATGTACCTCCCCTTTCAACGTACAGTGTTGAGGATCTACTCCAGTGCCTAACATAGACTAGGCAGATGTTCTACCTCTGAGTTATACCCAAAGCCCTATGTGCCATACCTGTAATAAAGTTTCATAAGTTGGGTGTGGTGGCCCACATCTGCAGTGTGCTTTGGAGAAAGGAAGCAGGAGGACCCCAAATTCAAGGTCATTCTCAGTGGCCGTGGTGACTTTGAGGTCAGTCTGGGCTGCAAGAGACACTTTCTCAAACGTGGAGGAGAAGGTGTAGAGAGAAGAGGGGTCTGTGGATGAAAGTTCTATGGCTATAATGTTTATGTTCTCCAAACTCACATTTAAGTTTAGTAGCCCCTGAAACTGGATTAGGAGGTGGGCCTTTAAGAAGTTATTAGGTACTGAGTGCTCTGCGGCCCTTACCAAGTATAGAAAGCTGTATGAGTCAGAAAGGGGAAATATCAGAAGTTCAAGTTCATTTTCACTACATAGGGAATTCAAAGCCAGCCTAAGACACATGACTCCTACAAAAGGAAGAAAGGGAGGGAGGGAGGGAGGGAAGGAGGGAGGTAGGAAGGAAGGAAGGAAGGAAGGAAGAAAGAAAGAAAGAAAGAAAGACAGATGGACTTTAGGGTACTTACTGAATGCAACCACTTGTATCAAAAATTATACTATAACACATATATTTCTATATACTACAATATTTCTAGAAAGACCCTGAAATTATGTATCTTTTCTCATCATGATGTAATAAAACTTAAAAAAAAAAAAAAAAGAAAGAAAAGAAAAGAAAGAAAAGAAAAAGGAAAGACCCACAGTAAGTTAGGACATTTTCACATCCTAATAGTGAATGAGGCGATGGTTTGAACAGGTATGGCCCCCGGAGACTCACGTGTTTGAATGCTTGACCCATTGTAAGTAGCACTATTAGGAGGTGTGGCCTTGTTGGAGGAAGTGAGTCACTGTGGAGGCGGGGCTTTCAGGTCTCCTATGCTTAAGCTATGACCAGTCCAGCTGACAGTCTCTCCTTCTGCTGCCTGTGGATCAAGATGTAAAACTCTTGGCTCCATCTCCAGCGTCTGACATCATCACCACTATCTTCCTGATACTGCCATGCTTCTTGGGGGGAGGGGGCAGGTGGACCATGCCACGAGACAGAAGAACTGATAAGGTTAAAGCAGGTTCAAAACCTTTGGTAAATCTCATAATTGAGCATGGTAGGCATTAAAATCAGCTCCTACCGAGACTCTACCCGTCCTGAAGCACGTGACCATGATACCCCACTAAAAGGACCATAACAATTGGTCACATAGCATGAAAACCTAGAGTTCTCCATGCTAATGGGGTATCTAGATAGACTCCGAGTATTTAGCCAATGAGCTTCCCTTCTTGGGCATCCCTTCCTGCAGAAGGTATTTAATCCCTGAGTCACCCCGAGTAAGATGTTTGCTCCACTTCTGTGACTCACCTACTAGAGAAAAACTCCAGGCACTGAACGGGGAAGAGAAGGGGCCATTATGAGAAGGAAGGCTGTGTTCTTCCAGAGGTCCTACCTCCCAGGGGCTTCTTCACAGCAAACCCATCTGACTGGGAGAAGGCAAACTGCCTGAGTCCACCCCATCTGAGGGGGAGAACTGAAAAGTACAAGAGAGAAGGTGGGAAGAGGGCTCCGCAGTGTGAGAGACCTGAGTTCAAACCCCAGACCACACGAAAGTGGGGACAGGGAGAGACACTGGCCAGACAGCATGTGGACTGGACAGAGACCTCATAGCCCTGAGGGCATGGGAAAGACAGCTGCTAACTCCAGAACTGCTGAAGGCCTCCCCTCCCCGACCCTTCACATCCTTAAAGGACTCATTAATGGAGTCCCTTTCACCTACTTTCATGACTGGATTTTAACAACAAATTATATCTCATGATAAAAGGCCAAACCCAGCTTTAAAGAAATAGCAAACATCAGACTCAAATATGGTCAGGATGTCGGACTTCCCAGACCAGGAACTTGAACTATGAGGGCGCCAGAAGTTGTTGGCAGTGTAAGCGGAGAGAGGTACAAATCCTTTGTTTCTTTGGCTGGTTTGGTTTGGTTTAGTTTGAGGTATAGTCGTACTCCGTAGCCCAGGGTGGCCTGGAATTCAGTGATCCTTCTGCCTCAACCTCCTGCTTATGGAAATTACAGATATGAACGACCCCGCCCAGTTGAGATGAACAAACCTCAGAAATTCTCATTTCTTTGTTAACGCTTATTTACTTTGTGGGGGAGAAGGGCACATAGCACAGCACATGGGTAGAGGTCAGGGGGCAGTCTGTGGGGTTGGTTCTCTCCTTCTAACATGTAGGTTCTGAGGACCAGACTAAAGTCAGCAGACTTGGGAAGCAAATACCTTTACCTGAGAAGCCGTCTCACTCGGCCAGCTTTTGTCCACACCCACCTTGCCTTCTCTTCTCTTCTCTTCTCTTCTCTTCTCTTCTCTTCTCTTCTCTTCTCTTCTCTTCTCTCTCTCTCTCTCTCTCTCTCTCTTTTTTTTTTTTGGTTTTTCGAGACAGGGTTTGTCTGTGTAGCCCTGGCTGTCCTGGA
>NC_034605.1:52231733-52272319 GCF_900095145.1 Mus pahari | reverse complement strand
ACCAGGCTGGCCTCGAACTCAGAAATCTGCCTGCCTCTGCCTCCCGAGTGCTGGGATTAAAGGTCTCTCTCTCTCTCTCTCTCTCTCTCTCTCTCTCTCTCTCTTTCTCAAACAAGATCTTACTATGTATCCCTGCCAGGCCTCAGAGATCTGCCTGTCTCTGTCTCCTGAGCGCTGAGATCAAAGGTATACATCACCACACACAGCCCACGAATAACTTTTTAAATAAAACATCAACAGTATAATCTATGAACAAGATAATTAAAAGCTAGAGCTTAAATAGTTTGCTTTGCAGTAGACAGTGTCAAAAGAACAAGAAAAACCACAGTGTGTGTGTGTGGGGGGGGGTAAAAGGCACATCTGATCAAGGACTGCTCTCTGAACTAGACAAAGAACTCTTAAAACTTAGCAGTAAAAACACCGGCAGATCATCTAATGACACATTTCACCAGCTAGCAATTAAGATGAAGAGTGATTGTCAAATACCAGCAGGGAACTGTAAGTTAAATTTTAAAAAAGAAAAAGAAAAAGAAAAAGAAAAAAAAAAACAAAAAAAAACGCAAGCAAGCACCATGGCTACTGGAAATGCCAAAAAGAAAAAAAGAAAAAAAAATGGACTCATTAACCAGAAGATGCAGAGCAGTTTCTTACAAAAGCAAATGTGAGTAATCTCACGGTGTGGTCAATTACTATGCTTCTTGGTGTTTAAGACAATGCCAGCGTTCTCACCCTTCCTAGTGCTGAGGCCCTTTAACACAGTTCTTCATGTTGTAGGGACCTTCAACCATAATATTATTTTTGTTGCTATTTCATGACTGAAATTTTGCTACTGTCATGAATTATGACATAAATGTCCTGTTTTCTGGTGGTCTCAAGTGACCCCTATGAAAGGGTCATTTGACCAGCAAAGGAGTCACAAACCACAAGTTGAGAACCACTAATTTATGTCCTCAAGTGGGCATGTTGGAGTATACCTTTAGTACCAACACTCGGGAGGCAGAAACAGGTGGGTTTCTGTGAGTTTGAGGCCAGTCTTGTCTACAATGTGAGTTCCAGGATAGACAGGACTGTTACACAAAGAAACCCTGTCTCAAAAACTAAAAACAAAACAAAACAAAACAAAACAAAAAAAAAACAAAAAACTCTATGTCCTTTCAAAAACCTGTATATAGATATTGGTGTCAGCTTTGTCCATAACTGTCTGAATTTGGAGGACGTCAGCGTCCTTCAGTAGGGGAACTCAGTATCAGAGCCACACACATCCACACACAGCTGTCAGTTGGTGTGAAGAGTCAAGTATCCCAAGTCCTGAGAAGACTCAGAGGGAATGAGTCCAGAAGCCAGCCCCAAAAGACAGCACATTGTGAGTTCAGCTCTACCATATGGAAAAGGTAAAATTAATACTTAATACAGAGTTCAATGAAAGCCAGGGACTTAGAGGGGGGAGGCGGGGCATAACATTACAATGGCAGATGTGTCACTATGCATTTCCCAAACCTGTCTGTAGACTATACAATTTGACCTGGGCATGTGGCCCACCCCTGTCATTCCAGCACTAGGGACTGGAAGGCATGAAGATCAGAAACCCAACCACAGACCCTGTCTCAAAAAAAGCAAACAAATAAATAAACAAGCACAGTATAAAGTTGTTTGGGGTGGGGCAGGAGATTTACAAAACTTACTTCTTTTATTAATTAAATTTGCTCTTTGACATTTTAATACATGTATATAATGCACCCTGATAGCTTTTGCCTCTATGCCCTGTTTCTCCCACATACACCAGCTCCCTCTCCTCCCTCCAAATCCTTGGTCCTCACCCACGTCTTTTTCTTTTGTGACTAGTTTAACCAGGGTTGTTTGTGTGATGTGCTTTGTAACTACCTACAGAAGCTGGGTGGAGTCATGAGTGGGTGAGAAACTTAAACAATGAGTTTCCCTGACCCCACCAGCCACTTCTGTTCCTGCAGGACCATGTGAGCCCCTCTCCGACTCTTGACGGACTCTCAGGAGAACCATTGCAGGTAGGTTTGTCAACCTGACACAGTCTAATGGAAAGGAAATCTAAAAGAATGGCTATCTAGATCAGATTGGCCAATTGTCAGGGATTGTCCTGTTAATTGACATGGGAAGGCCCCGCCCACTGTGGGGCCCCACCGTGGGAAGGCCCCGCCTACTGTGGGCCTTGCCAGTTCCCAGGGGCTGTCTCTGGACTGTGAAAGAGTGGAGAAAGCTGACCACAGACACCCAGGCATTCATTCTCTTGCTATTATGACTATGATGTGACAAGCCTGCCTCGACTTCCCCTTAGTGATCGACTATACCTGGAATTGTGAGCCAAACCAATGCATTTCTCCCCTAAGGTGCTCTTCATGAGGTTGTCAACTGGGAAGGAAACGAGGACAAAAATGACCTGTCCTTCCCGTTGATAGTTGATGCAAACCTAAAGCCTCCTTCCCCATCTGTGTCCCTGTGTGCATTCATGTATGGGTATAGAGGCCAGAGATAGGCAGCAAATGACTTCCTCTATTGGTTTTCACCTTTTTGGGGGGTGGGTTGTCTTTCACTGAACTTCTTTCACTTCATTATTCTGGCTAGATGGGGGCCAGAGACAGGAGAGTCCAAAGAGGCTCCAAGGTTGGCTAGCCTGGTGAATACAGCAGGCAGCAAGAGATCTTGTCTCAAACCCGAAGGAAGGCCAACACGGACGTCTGAGGTGGTCCTCTGACCTCCCCACAAATGCTGTGGCATGCATATGCCCTGCTCACACACGTGAACATATGTGCACACATGCACAAGAACGTGCCAATATTAAAATAAATTAAATATTAATCAAGAGAAGCAGAAGAATGCATTACAATGATGTCACCAAACTTAGCACCAAAAGGACAATATAAACCCCATTTGTCCCCATTTGTCTCTGAGGATTGAGCCTGATTTCAAAAAAGGTCGTAAGGCACCAGCTTCATGAATAGACCATACGTCCCAGAAACTAGGTCATAAGACACCAGCTCTAGGAACAGATCATAAAATCCAGAACAAGATCATAAAAACCCTCTCCCAAGGAACAGCCTGGGGATAACCAGAAAAATGGGGAAAGATCTCAGAATCGACTATCTGTGCTGGGCAGCCCCATTTCATCATACAATTGAATGCTCATGACATAGGGGTGTAGACCACTGATCACCTGTGACCCTCCCAGCACCCACCAATGGGATTTTAGATGACCTAATCCTTCTAGAAAGTTCCCCTGACCCCCTATAAGAAGGCCTGCCTGCCTTTATCTGGGGTCAACATTTCAAAGAATGGTTGACATCCCCGCCCCACCCCTGAATGCTGGTTGATTCTGTAGAATAAACGTTCTTTATCTTTTTTTTTTTTTTTTTTTTTTTTTTTGTATAAAATGAAGTTTATTTGGGACATGGGAAGTGGGGTATAGGGGAGGGAGATGAGATAAAGAAAGGAGATGGAGAAAGACAGAAGAAGGAAAAACAAACGTTCTTTATCTTTGCATACTGTTTGAGTCTGGGGTCTTCCTTCAGTGATTTTTGGACCCTTAGAACACATGCAGCAGTTAAAATACATGTGCCTGGTACTTTAAATAAATGAAGAATCACGGGACATAAGGTTGACAGTAGAAAAGGAAACAAAACATTGGAGAACATTCCCATGCCGGCATGATCCCCATGCCGGCATGATCCCCATGCCGGCATGATCCTACTCACCCTGGACGGACCCTGCAAATGATCCCCAGGTGACGTCTGGGGACACGAAGCCAGAAGAGCCACCCAGGCCACTGATCAATTCCCGGCAGGGATGCAGAGACACAGGAGACTCGCTACCTACTGTTTCACTTCTCAATATTAAAAAAAAAAATGTCTGGGGTGTTACTCAGTGGTAGGGTACCTCCATAAAGCCCTGGGTGCCATGCCCAGCACTGGAAACAACTACAAAATGAATGAGGGATGGGTGGATGAGCGGGTGGTAGATGGAAGGACGGACAGATGAAACTGAACTCTCACTTTGGAGCATGAATGCCTACACACATGCACTGCCGATGGCCAGAATAGGACGTATGTGTTCACAGGATCCTTCAGTCCTGGCTAGAGCTGCTAATGGTAAATTTAAGAGTGCTTACGCCTCGGCAAACAAAAGGTGACACCATGACAGGAGGAACGCAGGAACCCTGATAGGCAAGACCAGTAGGGCACTGGGAGGTAGGTGTCTACCAAGAATAGGACTCTGAAAGTCAGAAACAGAGACCATTTTAAAAATATTTTATTTTTCTTTGTGTATATGCACATGTCCATGGAAAGAAAAAACCAGAACCCTTGTTTTGGGGTTTCTAATGTTTTACTTCTTAAATATTAAAAGTTAAAAGCAGTTGTGAGCTACCCCACTTTGGTGCTGGGAATCGAACTCTGGTCCTCTGAAAGTGTACATTGGAACATGGGCTGGGGTGGGGGTGGGGTCAAGCCCTGGAGATGACCCTGAAATACCAGGCATTTCCCTTCTCTTGGCTAAAGGGACCTGGTACCTCTCTTCCCCAGGGAACAGGAAGAGAGGGCAGGAAACACAAGACTCCTGTCCCGGGAGGAACTCATGAGAGGCAGGCAGGTGTCCTCTAGTCACCCACACTTGTGGGTGAGGGAGGGGCCCAGCCTTTGGGACAATCGATGGGAACAGTGGCTACAAAATCTCAGCAGACGGGAAGTTCCCTGAGTCACTGGGTTATGCAAGTGCTGTGGGCCAGGTGACAAAGAACAGGAGTATGCTGCAGGGCAGGCGTGGTCAGCAGCAACCACGCCTTTGTACTCCAGAGGAAACGCAGGCATTTGTGAGAATAGCTGTATGTGCAGAGAAATGGCGGTACCCACGACCCCCAGGCTACCTAGAGGGAGTTTCCAGACCCTCAAAACATCTGGCAAGTGCCCAGAGGTGGGTGGACAAGCAGGAGCCATTTCACAGCAAGTAACACAGGGCTACCGGATGCCTTCAGGCTGGGATTAAGGGGCCAAGGAGGCAAGGCTACTCAGAAAGTAGAATGGAGCCTCCAGCCTCCAGGCACATCTGGCTCCGGAAAGATGCTCCTTCTGCAGGACCAAGAGGAAGAAACTAAGTCCCTCAGCTCGGATGCTCAAGGTGAGGCTGTGCAGAGGGAAGTTAGGAGGTGGCCAGGCTTAGGGCTGCTCAGAGGACCTCCCTATCAGAGAGACTTTAGGAGGGTACCTAGGATCTGAGAAGATCCCACTCTAGGGAAAAGATGTCCCTTCCCACTGACCCTCACGCCCCCATCCCCCACCCCCACTCCCACGGACAACTCAGGCCAGATATTAGCCTCAGCCTCTCCCAGTGAACCCACCTCAGATTAGCAACGTGTGGAGCCAGCAAAGCCACTTCTAATGATCACTGATGACTCAGTGTTAACAGTCAGCAAACTATCAGCAAACTAATTAGGAGACAATTAACCCAGTCCAGCATGGGTTGCATCTGGCATCCCGGCAATCTCAGCTCTCCGGAGGTGTAGGCAGGCCAGGCTCAGGAAGTAGCAAATTACGGCACCTTGGCCTACTGGACAGCCTGACTCAAAAAAGCAACAAGTATCACTTCACCTTAGGGGGCAACATAGTTTTAGTGGACTGAAGACTTGATTATGTATCTCTTTGATAAGAAAAAGGAAAACATAAATAGTTCACAATGAGTATTAGCTACTTCTTGCCTTCCTGTGACCAAATACGGCACACAAGGCAAGCTGGGAGGAAGTTTTATTTAGCTCACAGTATGAGGCACTACACTCCAGCACACAGGAGCTTGAGGCCAGATTGTATTTGTCGTCAGGAAGCACTGAGTTATGGATGCTGGTGCTGGGTAATTTCATTCTTTCTGTTCAGTTCTGGACCCTACCTCAGGGAAAGGTGCTGCCCACGGTGGCTGAGTCCTCCTCCTCTCTCAACTAACCTAGTCAAGACGATCCCTCACAGGTATGCCATGAGGGTTGTCTCCAATGTGATTCTAGGTCCTGTCAACTAGACATGAGTCATCCCACAGTGAGACACATTCTCTCACCCACTGTTATTTTGTTTTACATTGTCTGTGTGAGACAGGATGCAGCTGAGTAGCCCTGGCTGGCCTGAAACTTTCAGCAGTCCTCCTGCATCTGCTTCTCAAGAGCTTGGTTTATGGTCATGAGCCACCATGCTCAGCTCCCTCAGACACTGTAAAGAAGTAGCTCATTAGGTGTAATCTTTCTGAGAGACAACATGGCAATACCTCTTAAATAGGACATGTGAAGAGTTTTGGGGTGTAGTTCAATAGTGGGGCTCTTGACCCACCTTGCTTATCATGTTAAGGCACTGGGTTAGACTCCTACTATCATAAAAATAAACAAGTCAAGCAAGCAAATGCCTTTTCGTAGAACCTGTCCTAGACACACCTTTGAATGGAGATAAATCCTACCCCAACCGTAGGCTCGAGCTTTCCTGTCTCAGCACTCCTGGTGTTTGGACTAGAGAGTTGTGGTTTTGTAGGATGGCGTGAGGGTTATTTTAATGCGTCACCTTGACTAGGTCAGGAGGTGCTTATGAGGTACTTCTGGATGAGGTGGTGTTTAAACAGTCAGACTTGTACTGTCTGTCCAGGCTGCTGTAACAAACACTACAGACTGGGGGATGGGGCTTATAAACAAAGTTGATTTCTCATAATTCTGGAGCTGACATCCACATTCGAGGAGGATCTGGTGGACAGGGCTCCCCACAGACAGCACCTACTGTGTGCTCACACATGACCCAAAGGGTGAGTAGGATCCCTTCTCTCCCACAGGTTCCATTTCCTAATACCATCACACTGTGAGGTCGGGTTTGACTGCATACATGCGGGAGGTGGGAAGTACCAACATTCAGACTGTAGCACTGCATAAAGCCACACGGAGGGGCTCCAACCATCACTCTAAAGGCCCGAAAGGGACCTAAATCTGAGAGAAAGGTTAACACTACCGTCTGAAGGCTTTCCTGCCTCAGTGCTTAAACTGAAATACCTCTCAGGAGCTCACAGCCTTTGGACTGGACACACCTTTATGTTTCTCGCTGCTGTTGCCTCTGACCTATCAGCCCCCACAGGCATGCAAGCCACTTCCTGACAAAAAAAGCCTTATTCCATATGTGGAGTACAAAGAACAGAAGGGTGACCGGTGTCCCTGGCATTCATCCACTAGATGCCAGCAGCCACCCCCGTGCCAGCTGTGACAACTGAAATTATATACACCTTCCAGCCAGGGAAACTGGATTCCCTGGTCACGTCGCAGAGAGCAGGGCACAATGCCCAGAGCAGGGAAGCCAAGGAGCTCTAATGGCAGTGAGGGTCAGAAGAACAGAGGGCAATGGGAAGAGATGAAGAAAAAGACTTTTGGTAAGAAGAGAAATGCAAAAGTCCTGAGGTAGGGATATTTTTGACTCCTAGAGAGGCACAGAGGGCCATGGAAAGCCAGGAGGAGAGATGGGTACTACAAGTTTAATGGGAAGTGGTTGAGGGGTTCTAGAGAGGAATGATGAAGTTCATGTGTATATGGGTGGGGGGCAGTGGACCATGCCATGAAACTTGGTAAGGTCAAGTGGGTTCAGAAACCCCCGTACCCTCATACGTGAGGAGGGTAGGTGTGTCACCTACTCCTGACCAGGTTCCTGTCCTGGAACACATGACCACAGCACCCCATGGTGAAGACATGACAATCAGTCAAGGGCAGTGCCCAAAGCCCCTCCACATGCAGATGAGCCATCCCCTAACATCTCAGACCAAGACAATAGAAAGCATCAGTTTTTAAGACCTCAACCCTCCCCAGAATGTATATAAGACCCTGACCTCAAAGAAAAAAGCATGAGAGTTATTTTATCAAAGATTGTCTGGGAGCATCTGTCATAGACGAGCTGTAACACTTGAGTCCTCTCCCAAAGCTTTCACCTACCATGGTCACTTCCTGCTTGGTGGCCCTGACCTTGGCTCCTAGCTGCTGCAGCCCACCCACTAGCAGGGTACCCCACCACTGGCTCCACATAGCTTCCCCCCACCCCTACCCCTACTGAAGAGACCCGCCCCTGCAAACTGGAAACTGCCTCCCTGGTCTTCAGCTAGAAACAAGACACTGTATGGCTATTCCACAGCAAGTGGAAACCATGGGATGAGAAAGCTCTGCAGCCACAGGACAATGTGCAGAACATGAGGTTCTCCTCCTTTCTCCCTCTCATTTTCTCTCCCTTCCTCCCTTTCCTTCTCCTCTTTTTCTCTTCTCTTTCTCCATCCTTTAGACATCTCACTAGGTCACCCTAGGTTGGCCTCAAACACTTGTGCTTCCCAAGTAGTTGGGGCTTCAGGCACACACCATCGCACCCAGCTCATTTCCAGTACGCTTTAAGTTAAATGTATTAACCGAGCAGCCGGGGAAACGTAACATTTCTCTTTTATGCTGTCTGTGCTAAAACACAATAGATCTAGCTAATGTTCCCAGCAAGACATTGCAGAAATTGGCAAACTGCCTCTAAAACTTGATGAGAACAGAAAGAAAATGTGAGATACAACCTTTAGGAACAAAACTGTTAGCATTTGGCTTCAACTGTCACTAACATTAGAAACCAAGTGGCATGACTTTGGTACATAAGGTCACATGACTGCTTGGGTTTTGTTGTTTTTGAGATAGGGGTCCCAAGCTGGCCTCAAGCCAAGGATGACTCTGAACTTTGAGGTTACAGGTGTAACGCCTCTCTGTATTTTAGACTTATGTGTCCAAGTGTTTTGCCTGCATGGATAACGTACACCACCTGGAAGCCTGGGGCCATGGAGGCCAGAGAGGACACTGGATCCCCAGGACTGGAATCAGTCTCGGGTGCTATGAACTGAACATAGGCTCTGCTAGAGCTGCAAACGTTCTTAACCACTGAACTACCTCTCCAATTCCTCCTTTCCTCATGTCCTATTTGACCTTTGTGGGCACCTGCATGCATGTGGAAGCTGAGCATGTAGCATACACCTTTAATCCTAGCACTCAGGAGGCAAAGACAGGTGACTCTGTGTGTTCAAGGCCAGCTTGGTCTACATAGTGAATTCCAGATCAGCTAAGGTTACATAGTGAAACATTTTGTTTTGCTTTGTTTTGTTTTTCCAGACAGGGTTTCTCTGTGTAGCCTTGGCTGTCCTGGAACTCACTCTATAGACCAGGCTGGCCTCGAACTCAGAAATCCGCCTGCCTCTGCCTCCCGAGTGCTGGGATTAAAGGCATGTGCCACCACGCCCAGCCATAGTGAAACTACTTAAAAAAATTATAAGTGGGTGGGGAGCAATTGAGAAAGATAGCCAATGTCTAACACACACACACACACACACACACACACACACACACACACACTCCTCCTGCCTCAGCCTCTTAGTGCTGGCAGTTTTGTGTTATCCTTCTTCAGAGAAGTCAGAAAGCCAGCTACAGCCTCCACAGCCCCTCCTACCTGGAAGACAGCCCACTGCCCTTCTTTAAGGCTTCTGAAAACCCCAGTGGTGACTAACAGAGGTATTTGGCACTGTGTTGTCTAGCACCGCTGGTCCTGAGTCAGACAGCACCTCTCTATTACTGTGACAGAATTTCCGAGATAGTCAAGTTTTAAAGAGGAATTGATTTTGGCTCAGATTCAGTTCCCACTCACTCGTTCTTGTTGCTTTGAGCCTGTAGACACAGCACATCTGGTGGTATGAGGTGGTAAACTGTTTGCCTTGTGGTACCTATAAGTAGACAGAGTCCCAACTCTACCACCCCAAAGAGATACGCTCAATGACCTACCTTCCTCCTACTAGGCCCTATAGATCTGAAAGTGTCCTGTATCGAGGCTCGACTCAAATTCACTATGTAGTTGAAGATCGCCCTGAATTTCTGACCCTCTCCCACCCCTTCCCTGGAGTGTTCACCACCACATCCAGTTACTTGGGGCTGGAGATTGGACCCAGAGCTGGGTACACTAAGCAAATGAGTCACATTTCTTGTCCCCAGGTCCCACCCTTTAGAAGTTCCTTCTCCCAATAAAGGCTATCTTATCAAACCTTTAACATGGGCTTTGAGGGACATTCCACATCAAAATGACAAAGTTCAGACTTTTCCTCACCTGGGTCCCAAGGCATGTAAGGCAGACCAGGCCTGCCAGTGCACCCTCTAGTCACAGGAAGGCACGAGAGCGGTTATCAGACTTCAGGCCGGCGCGGCCCCTCACATCTCCACTGGCTCTCAATTCTATGTCTTTTGTTTGAATTATGAAGAAACAGAAAAATCACCATCTCCAGCCCCAGGAGGAATCCCTCCCAAGGAAGATGCTTCTGGACCGGGCTGGGCAGTTGGGAATCTTTTGAGTTTTTGCCTCTGGTGAATTAGACCAGTCCACGTGCTGACACCACAGGACTGGGGCATCTGGAGGAAATGCTGGGCTGGGAGCCCCTTCCACATGGGCTGCAGGAAACCCCTAAGGAAGAGGTGGCATAGGCTTGTGCCATCTGTCTAAGACCGGTAGGTCAGTGGGGGCCTTTCGAGCCTGTGGTCTGCGATCCCATATAACCAGGAGACCTGCGGGTTACAATCCTGCATGTGTAGCTTACAATCCCACCACGGTTTCCCTCGGAGCCCACAAGATAGTACTCATGAAATCCAGGTAGAAAAGATGCTACCCTAGCTCCTGTGTGGAGAGACTTCTCATTAGCCTTAGTGAGATCCTAGAGTCCTTTCCCCCTGGCTATGACCCACACCACCCGTGGCATTTTCTGACAAGCAGGTAAGCGACTGACAAAGTCCCTGGGTGAGAGCAGCATTTTGTTTTACGGGTGGGAAGTAGCTTTCGTCTTCGTGGATGGTGCGATGGGCCATGCAGAGCCAGCCACAGCTCCTGAAGCCAGTTTGCAACCTGTTCACTCTGAGGATGGAGCTACATGGAGGGGAGACAGAGAGCAGAGGAGCAGGCTTGGTGGTACAGAGCTGTGCACTTAGCAGGTTGAGGTGGGAGGACTGAGTTCCAGGCCAGCGTTGACTACCTAGCAAGAGCCTATCTAAAAACAAAAAGTCTCGTGATAGTGAGCTTTGGGTTAAAGTTACAAAATGTCTGAGGTCATTAAAAAGGGTTCACTTTGGCTCAAGATTTTACAGGTTTTAGCTCATGTCTTGTGTCCTCTGCTTTGCAGTCTGCAGTGTGGTGGAACATCATGACCAGAGCATACGGTGAGGCAAAACCACTTACCTCATCAGCCAGGGAACCAAAGGCCAAGGTGAAGAAAGGACTGGTGTTGCCATGGCCACCTGCTTGTCACCACAGTCACCAGCAGGGACACATCAGATGACTCAAAATCCACTCACAAGACCCCAGTTCACAAAGGCTATATACCCTGGGGACTTCGGGGGACACACGCACACAGCAGCCAAAACCTGGCCAAGCTCCTCTTGGTGCCTAGGTGCCTTCCCATAGTTCAGATGCACCGTGTCATTAGAGAAGCCAGCTTCCAGCTGTTTACAACCCAAAGCACTATAATCGGCATAGGGAAGCCCTCTTGTCTCCCCCTAATGTGAACCCAGCGTTATCTGAGAAAAGCTGTGGAAATCACTCAGTACTCCAGACCAGAAGATGACCAAGGAGGAGGCCAGATCCCAGGCAGCCTCCAGAGAGAGGAAGGCCAATAACCTGGACTCAGAGAGGCCAAGAGCTGTAGACGGGAGGAAGATGTCCACTGTAACACTCCTCAAAGCCACCGCTGTGGAGGGTCTGATCTGAGGGCGAGGACAGAGCGCTGGCCTGCAGCTGGAGCTGAAGGAGCCTTCTAGCCTGTTTCCAGCTCCACCAGTTCTGACAAGCAAGCATTGGGCTGCAGTAATAAGCTCTTGGAACAAGGCTTGGGCAAGGCTTGTTCTAGGGTCATTATAAACTTGTAGCACTTCATCACAGGAACACACCACAACGTACTTGCATGCCCGTCGGCTAGCTCATAAGCAAATATTTTTTGTTAGTATAAATAATAATTGTATAAGTCTTTGAGTCTCAGTCTTTGAGTAGATGTTTCATTTGATTGCTCTTGAATAGAACTCTTGGGATAAGCAGGCATTGGGGATGTACATCTCATTATTCAAGCTACAGACGTAGATGGATTACTAAGAATCCTAGGTCAGCCTGAGCTATAACATAGCAGATTGTATGTATGTTAAAAAAAAAAAGAAAAAGAAAAAAGAAAAAGAAAGAAAGAAAGAAAGAAAGAAAGAAAGAAAGAAAGAAAGAAAGAAAGAAAGAAAGAAAGAAAGAAAGAAAAATTCTAGCTGGTTGTAATGTCACATGCCTGTAATCCCAGCACCGGGAAGACAGAAGCAGGAGAATCAGAAGTTCAAAGTCACCTTGGCTACATACAGAGTCAGAAGCCAGCAGGGCTACTTTAGAACCTGTTTCAAAACAAAACAAAAAAAAAATTATAGACATAGAAACTCCTGAGTCTTTTTTTATTGTGTGTACTGTGTGTATGCATGACACATGTACATGATGTATAGGTGCATAGGTGCTTTGTGGCAGTGTACCTAGGGGTGTAAAGACAACCTTGAGAGTGGGTGCATGTGTATGGCATTTATATGTGCATGGTATGTATGTACATGTACCTGGTGATGGTGTGTGATGTGTATATGTGGTGCACGTGTGTGGTGTTCGACTGTTCTGCTTTGCTAATGACATTTAAGTACTTATGTTTTGATATGCATTTTCTTTCACCCAACTTTAAATTGGGTTACTTGTGAGATCTTGATCAAGAAAATGGACAAGGTCCAGACAGACCATCTATAAAAATGGAACTTTGATCCTACCCACAGTGACCTGAACAGGAAGGCAATCCTTATCTGTAGAAACCAGCCAAGGAGGGCAGCCTGTTTGGGCAGCCTACAGGAAGTGGGATGCTATCTCTAGGGACTCACTGCTGGTAGGCTAAATATTAACCTCGAGAACAATCAGTCCCAAACACCAGGACCTGATCAATAACCTGCTTCCAACTTAGGACCAACCAAAAAGCCAGATACACTCCCCTCTCTGACCCAACCTCTCAACCACAGCCTCCAAGTCATTCCCCTGAGGCAGGCTGGTGAGTTTTAGGGAAACCTGTAAAATCCTGCCTGAAGCATCCTCAAACATTCTCACCCTCAATCCTTATTACATTCCTGTCCAATGGGTGAGCCACAGTAATTAAATGGGCCATTACTATCTTTTTAAGCACATCCATTAAGAAAGGATCTTTGTTTTTCAAGATAGGATCTATGTAGCTCTGGCTGTCCTGGAAATTTCTCTGTAGACCAGGCTGGCCTCGAACTCACAGCACAGAGAGCCACCTGCCTCTGCCTCCCAAATGCTACCAAGGGCTACTACTGCTCAGCAGGGTTTTGTTGTTGTTTAACCTTCATTTAAGGGCTGGTAAGATGGCTCTGCAAATAAGACACTTTACTGTAGTCAAGCTTGATCTGAACTTGAACTTGGAACCCACAAAGCAGAAGGGGAGTCATCATCCTCTGAGCTCACATGTGCACCATGACACATGTGCTCCCCCACATACACACAACATAAATGTAAAAACTAAAATAAGGCAAAAAAATATATAGTCCTTCTTCTCACACGTTAAACCTGTCTAAAATAAATATCTTTTAACAATAAAATAAATTTTTTACAAGATTTTTAAAAGGGGTTCGAGAGATGGTTCAGTAGATAGTAACAGACCAATAGCCACAAGACAAGACAGCTCGCATCTGTCTTTAACTCCAGTTCCAGGGGATCTGATGCCCTCTTCTGGCCTCTGTTGGGAACTGCATGCATATGATGCACAGACTTACATGCAGACAAAACACTCATGCGTGTAAAATGAAAATAAATGTTAACATTACAGGAAAAAAAATGACTTAATGGAGGCTTAACTTGCATTACCTGTTCCTCTTGGTAGGCTGTATTCCAAGGAATGGGTCCATTTCACCTATTACTGAACTTGTAAGCAGAGGTCATCACTGTACTTTTGTTATCCTTCGTATGACATGTGAGTGTTAATGCTGTCTCCTTCTTCATTTCTAGCATCCGTACTGTGTATTTTCTGCCCCTCCCCCACCCAAAGTGAACTTGGTTAAATATTCCTATCCTCCCTTTTAAAAAATATTTTCAAAGAACCAGCTTTTTTTGAACCAATTTTTTTTTCCTGTACCAATTTTCTATTTCCTATCCCACTGACCTTTGGCTAAGTTTTTCCCCTTTATGAATGTTTTGGCTGCCTAACACGAAATGCATTAAGACGTTTTTCCACCTTCATTTAGCTCACTGCAATCTCGCATCTCTGTGGAAACTTGTTCCTGTGCTCTGCAGAAAGGTGCTGTTTAATCTCCGAATATATGGGGACCTCCCAGCTTTCTTTCTGTTAATGATTTCTGGTTGAACTCCTTCGTGGGCTCGGGGAACCCATCGTACATTTCTGTTCTTACAACTTAAGGTCTGCCTTGGGGCCAGAATTGGGTGTTATGCCACACACTCCACGTGATCTTCTTTGGTGTTTTGGCTGCATGTATGTCTGTGTGAGGGTGTCAGATCTTCTGGAACTGGAGTGACAACAGTTGTGAGCCACTACCATGTGGTTGCTAGGAATTGAACCTGGGCCCTTTAGAAGAGCCAGTACTTTTTTTTTTTTTTTTTAATTATTTTATTTACATTCCAGCCCTTGTCCTGCCTTGTGTAACCCCTCCTACAGTTCCTCATCCCATTCCTCCTCCCCCTTGCCTCTAAGAGGGTGCTCTCCACCCTCATCAGGTCTCCTTCTTCCCTGGGGCCTCAAGTCTTTCCAGGATTAGGCACATCTCCCACTGTGGCCAAACAAGGCAGCCCTGTTATATATGTGCTAGGGGCCTCAGACCAGCCCACGTATGCTGCCTGGTGAGTAGTTCAGTCTCTGGGAGCTCCCTGTTATCTTGGTTAGTTGAGACTGCTGGTCTTCCTATAAGATCACACTACCGTTCAGTTTCTTCAGTCCTTCCCCTAAGTCCACTGGAGGTGGACTCTTAGAGTTCCCTCTCCCCAATGTTTGGCATTGTGGCAAAAGTTACCCCCATTGAGTCCTGAGAGTCTCTCACCTCCTAAATCTCTGGTATTTTCTAGATGGTCACTTCAACCTCCCAATCCCAAGGCTGCATATCTGCATTCATTCTCCTGGCCTTGTGGACTTCTCTCCTGTCCCCTCCATACCTGATCCTATGCCCCTTTCCCCTGCCTTCATCTCCCAGGTCCCTTCCTCCAAGAGCCAATACTCTTAACCACTGAGCCATCTCTCCAGCCCCCAAATACAGGTCTCAGAGCTGCCTTTTGTCCAGTGTTCCATCTCTCACCTTGGTGGAATGCAATGATGTCCTCTAAGCTGCTTCTGTGTCAGGCTGGGGTACATTTCTATTACCAACTTAACTTCTTCTCAAGTCTACTGCTCATTTCTTAGGCTAAACTGTGTCAATTTATCTTTATTTTTTTAGCACCCCTAAAGGAATTTTTGGCCCTTTATATTATGCGTCTGGGTCCTGGGCACGCATGCCCTCATCAGAGTGTGCCTGTGGAGGGCAGACGTGACCTGAAAGAGGAGGTGTGTCAGCCAGCACCTTTACCTACAGAGCCATCTTGCTGGCCTAATGTTCACTTTTGACTTTTGTTTTACTTATACAGTTCTAGTCTTTTAAAAAATTCTGTGTGTGTGTGTGTGTGCGCGCGCGCACACCTATGACTATGAATGCAAGTGATCATAAAGACCGGAAGAGAGGTCAGATCCGGGAAGCTGCAGTTACAGAAGACTGTAAGCTTTCTGCTGTGGGTGCTGGGCACTGAACTAGGGCCCTTTGTAAGCACAGTATATGCACTCAAGTTCTCAGACATACCTCTGGCCCTGTCTCATTCTAACTTGTATTTTAAACAGTTTTCTTTTTTCTTTTTTTTTTTAAAGATATTTTCTTTATTTACATTTCAAATGTTATCCCTTTCCTAGTTTCCCCTCCAAAAATCCCCTATCTCCTTCCCCCTCCCCCTGCTCACCAACCCACCCACTCTCATTTCTGGTCCTGGCATTCCCCTATACTGGGACATAGAGCCTTCACAGGACCAAGGGCCTCTCCTCCCACTGATGACCAACTAGGCCATCTTTTGCTACATATATAGCTAGAGCCACAAGTTCTACCATGTGTTTTCTTTGATTGGTGGTATAGTTCTAAGGAGCTCCAGGGGTACTGGTTAGTTCATTGATGTTCCTCCTATGGTGCTTCAGATCCTGCTTCAGCTCCCTGGTTTCTCTGGCTCCTTCATTGGGGACCTTGTGCTCCATCCAATGGATGGCTGTGAACATCCACTTCTGTGTTTGCCAGGCACTGGCAGAGCCTCACAGGAAACTGCTATATCAGGCTCTTTTTTTTTAAAAATATTTATTATTATATATAAGTACACTGTAACTGTCTTCAGAAGCACCAGAAGAGGGTGTCAGATCTCATTACGGATGGTTGTGAGCCATCCTGTGATTGCTGGGATTTGAACTCAGGACTTTCAGAAGAGCAGTGCTCAGCCCCAACAGTTCTCTTATTTTGGGCTTAAGAGAGTCAATATTTTTGGTGCACAATGATCCACTATACATACATATATATACACAAACATTTATATAAAATATATATGTGTGTGTATATATATGTATATATAATATTTCTGTAAAATCAGTAGTATATCTGTTTTCATTTATTTCAGTAATTTGAGTTCTCCCTAAAGTGCTGCCAGAGAAAGGAGACTGCAGAGAGCCGGGGCAGAATTTTGGAGGGAGACCCTGGGTAGACGAGGCTGCCAGAAGACATGACCGGAGAACACCCTGGCATCTGTCTAAAGAGTTAGACACTGCCCCAAGTTCTCACGCTTGCAGTTATTCCAAAGCACGTGTATCTCTCTGTACATATTCCTACAGTTAAATACAGCTTTATATTGACAATGAATCACCCTTGTCCCCAAGATTTATTCATTCCCAGGTCTGAAGCAAGACTTTGTTTTTTTCTTTCTTTTTTTTTTTCCTTTTTCTTCTTTTGAAGCAAGACTTTGGCCAGCACAAGAAACATGAGTTATTTGTGCCATGAGTCCTGAAAACTGCAATGGGTTCTGACCCCTCTGCTGCCAGTCTTCATGTTGAATAATGTGGGCAACCCTGGAGGAGAATCCTGCGCCCAAGGATAAATCCCAGGTTGTTTCTGGCCCGCACCTTCCGTGACTGTTGGGGTTGGCTGTTGGGGGCCCAGACTTACCATGCGTGCTGGAAGCGGTCACCTGGTTCGGGAGCGAAGCAATCACAGAGGGCACGCATGTGCTTCAATTGTTTTATTATTCTTTATTGGTCCTACCAATGCGACTCTTCACCCAGGCCCACTTTTCCTATGTGTGCTGTCTGTGGAGACGGTACGCCATCAGCCGTGACCAGAGTCTCAGCTAGTCTCACCTCCCTATGCCTTCGCCTCACTTGGCCTCATTTTCTCAGAAACTGAAGGCATCTGCTCATTATTTTGTTTTGGGTCTGTGTAAAGGTGCCTCGGCAGGAGAACATGCATATGACTTTTAAAATAAAGACCAACATTCTGACACTAAGGTAACACACAATAAAAATACAGTACTTAGACATCATTGCAAATAAATACCCCATACAGATGATGTTATCTTAAATGTAACAATATTTTGTATGAATCAACACTGTAACAGAAGGCAAAGAGTCCCAACAACTAGGAATAAGAAATGCTCATTCCAGGAAACAGAATTCTTCAATTTCTAACAATTTATATTATTATAATTTGTCCCTTTTTAGGCTGGAGGACAATTTAGCTCCCTCCACTAGTACCAATTTGACCACACCCTGAACCTCACTTAGCAAGGAGTTTACTAAGGAGTTTTATTGACTTCTGTTTCCTGAAATTAACAGTGATTAGTTACACCAAGCAAGAGAAGTATAATGTCTGACTTTCACATTTGCAAAGAATACTATGGCTAACCCCCTTCCCCACTCGTGTGCCGGCTGTGCCGGCTCTCCCGACACCCTCAGCTCTTCACAAACGTGATGTCTGCACAGCTTGCTTAGCGTGTCCCATGTAGTCCGTTTGGTTCCCAAAGCACAGTCCAGGTTTGTGTTTGTTTTGTTTCTACGCCCCTGAATTTGCACGTGAAGAATCACTGACTAACAGAATTTTGCACAATCACTGTTCTCTCTCCCTCAATGAAGACGCCCAAGTACAACGTGAGGCAGGTACCTGCAGGTCCACAATGGCCTTCAGCACTCCCAACTAGCTCTCCGCCGCCCGCTGCCCGCCCTGGAGACCTGACCTGGCTGGGACACCTCCCTGAACTGATGAAGGCACTACTGGCAATGGTTACTAACAAAAAGGTGTTGAAATTGAACACCTGAAAATCGACGGCTGTAGAATTTTCTAAGTGTACCACAATTTGGCACAACAACCAGAATAACAAAACAATTCCAATTTGGAATTTCACTGGTGCAGTTGTATAAAATTCTGTTAGTCAGTCATGCTTCACAATGTCCTAAAACCCAGAAAACTCTGGAATTTGTAGGTAATACTACTCATTCAATAATTTATGCTTTCAAGTGCCTATTACTGTTTTAACCAGAGCAAAGGTCAAGTTTTCTTCTTGTTACATTGAACTATTCCTAAGAATAATAATAATAATAATACAATATGAAAAAACCCCAGAATTGGAATACCCTGGATTTCTTAATGAACATGGCATTTAAAATCTGTAATTTCAAACATGAACCACAATGCCGTGTCCTCTAAAGGCTGCTGAACCACAGCGTGGATACACTGGCCAGCTCCTTGCCGGGTCGGAGCCTCACCCGAAGTCTAGCTACACACCATGGAGCACAGCTCTACCTTGTGCTGACGCAGGTCAACACACCAGAGCCAGGACGGACAGCTACAGGACCACGAGCACAGACCACGGCACTGGAGGCCGTCTCTATGCAAGGAATTAAGGAAGCAAATATAATATCAAAATATCAAAAGTGCACAGGTTGATCGGATAAAAAAGGAGCATGTGTAATAAGGAGAGCCCGTGACAGGCGTCCAGCAGGCCCCTAGAGAGCCTGGCAGCACGGCGGCGGCTGTGGAAGCAGGTTCTTCGGCCACACAGAGACCTTCCCAAAGCAGCAGCTTGCAGCATTCTCAATAGTAAAGCTTTTTTTTTTTTTTTCTTTCTCCCATTAAAAACTTGGGGAACACTATTTTGAAAAGAATTATAGTGGCATATCCAAACATTTCTAAGTGGACTTTAGGCTGCCCTTCCTTCCTCTGCATGGGTCACAGGAGGGGGGGGAGGGGCTGCCGTGTGACAGGGCCGGGTGGCCGCCTCCTCCCAGCAGCTACTCTACAGCTGAAAACAGGAGAAAACAAGACAGCATTAGAAATCAGTCACGTGCCACTCCCTGCTCACTGACAGCTGAAGCTCTTGTTCTGGGAGTGAGCAAGCTCATTAGTTAGCAGAGGAGGCCTGCATGTGTGTTAGGGGATGGGGCTCCAAGTGTCCACAGAGCCCCATACAGTGTGAGAAGCTGCGTTCTGGCCCAAAGAGAAAGAAAGGCAGAAGGTGGGTGGACATGCGGGCAGCCATTCCCAGGATGGACATGCAAGGGACATGTGTGGCCTGTTCTGCCCCCAGTGTACAACCATGTGGTGCCGAGAATCTGAGCAGTGGGGCACCCCAGGGTCCAGGGGTGAGAAAGAGAAAGCTGCTTGAGAGACTACAGGGCCATATTGGATAGCAATTGTTCCACACCATGAAGGATACCTTTCACAGGGAGAGACAGCCAAGCAGCTGTCATGGGAGATGCGAGTCTCAAAACTAGATGCCCCATGGGGACTGGGAGAGAAATACTGAGCAGAGTCCTGTTTTACAACTCACTAAAGCACACACCTGATCTGATGCCACAGCTCCGCACTGACAGAGCATCTGGAAAAGGAGAGCCCTCAGTGGCCTTTCTTCCTTCTTTAGTATCCCCAAACTGCACCGAGAACCACACAGCTCTTACCTGCCAGTTCTGAGCACAGCTCCGGGCCCACAAAAAGCCCCCGTAGCACACAGCTGGGCTCTACTGTGCTGTGCAGTTTGGTATAGCACTAATAGTTCTCAAAACGCTGCTTCTTTGGGTCTGACAACTTCTAGGAAAAGACCCAAGCACAAGCTGCAGATCTCAAAGGACCAAATAATAGGCTCTGAACCAAGGACCAAGGTCTGACCAGGTACTTGGAACACTTTCTCGTCAAAAAAGGAAACCTAAGACCTCAGGCCCTGCTAACTTGTCACCTCTCAGGACACAGTAGCATGCAGATCTCTGAGATGAGAGACCCCGGAGCAGCCACGCTCTGTCTGCCTGGGATACGGTTATCATGTCTGAGGTGTGGGGCTCACTGCAGAATGCAGGCTTTCTGGTCCATTCCCTCTGGGACTGTACTTCCATCCTGGATGTGGTTAGCAGTGAGATGCTGCACAAACTACAAGGGAACTCTTCATGAAACTACGCCAGCCCCTGAGAGCTAACCTAGGCTAGTCCTATGATGCAGGCTAGAGCCTCACAAAACTGCTTTCAAGTGCTGATAGTAGACACATGCGAGCAACATGCAAGTTTCAACTCAGGTTCTGCCCCTGTGAGTGCCCAGGGAAGAACTCACCCTTGGATTCCCTAACAGTGCCTGGAGGCCCTGGAAAACTTTCACCACACTGTCTTCCACAAAGGTGTGCAGCTCCACCCCTACTTCTGATACCAGCATCCCCAAAGACAGCACTGACATGGTATATCCTGGGGGGCGGGGCTGTGGCGTGAAAAGCAGCACAAAGCTCCAAGTGTCCTGGTTACAGACGTACCCCAATGCTGCCACTCGCCTAGAATGCCGCCTTCTTTGAGTTAGTCACGTTAAGAGCGGCCTAGCACTGCTGCCCCGCTGCTGCAGCTGGGTTAGTTGAGGTGAAGCTGGACGTTAGGTGTGCGGCGCCCCACAGCCCTAATCACAGTAAATGCTGTGCTTCTCGCTGCAGAACACCTGGTTGGCCAGCCCGGCGCCCTCCACCCTCTCGCTGGCACAGGCGCAGGTGTGACTTACGCTCGGTGCGGCTGGCTTGGCCTTGGAGGTGGCCTTGTTGCGGCCCCTGCGTGTCTGCTCATGGTCCAGCTCCAGCAGCTCCAGCCGCTGGGTGAGTGCCAGCTTCTGCTGGATAGCCATGCGCAGCAGGGAGTTAAGGGTCTTCTTCTCATCCTCTGCAGCTGCCAGCTGCCGCTGCATCTCATCCAGCTGTGTGATGTATTCGTCACACCTGTGGAGACAAAGCATAGCTGAGAGGCTAAGAGGGAGAGCGGGCCTGAGTTGGGGCCAGAGCTGGTGAAGCTTGTTCTGGTTCCTATTGCAAAGGCTCCTTTGGAAGAAGGCCATGACCAGGACGAGAGAGGTAGTGCTCAAACAGAACAGTAAGGTTACCTTCAATTCAGCGTTATTGCATTTGTTTCTTTGCAGGGAGAGAGGGCAGGAGTGGGGAGTGCTGGTTAGTTTCTCTGTTAGCCTGACACAGAGACTACAGTCATTTGGGAAGAGGGAACCTCAACTGAGAAAATACCCCCACCAGATAGGCCTTTAGGTAAGCCAGTGGTATATTTCCTTAACTAGTGATGTGGGAAGGCCCAGCTCACCATGGTGGGGCCATCCCTGGGTCCTGGGTGCTCTAAGAAAGCAGGTTGAGCAAGCCACGAGAGCAAGTCAGTGAGCAGCAGCCCTTCACGGCCTCTGCGTCAGCTCCTGCCTCACTTCCCTAGCTGGTTAGCTAGAAGCTCTCAGGTAAAATAAACACCGCCCCCCCCCCCAAGTTGTTTTGGGCCATGGTATTTCATTACAGCAACAGAAACCCTAAGACATGGGGGTGTTTGTTTGCAGGCCTGAAGTGGTTCTGATAAGCAAGGCTTGGTGCTCATCCATTTGACTTTCTTCCAGTAAGATCTCTCCCACTTTAAGAACAAAAAGGTATCTCAGATACTGAGACATCACTAGCTCCCAGGATTGAGCTTGATCCTACTGCAAACCATATCTGGTGGTTAGTAAGCCTTTGCTGAGTGACAATCAGAGCCAGGGAGGTGTATAGCACCCAAGCGTCCACCTGCTGTGATGCAGCATGCCCCACCCCCATGGTGTGGAGGGAGAGGGCCTGGCCAAGGTTCCCTGGGTGACACCGGCACACCTGCCTAGCTGGGGTCTGTCTGGTGGAATCTTAAGACACTGGGCAGCTCAACTCTCTAGAGGTGGTAGTGGGCACATGGGCTCTAAGCACTGCCCTTCTGCCATCCATGGCCCTGCCTTACCCACACCCAGCTGGTGCCTGAGCGCTCCCCTCAGAGACTACATACTGTCTTCCTCATATATTTGAAATCCAGAATTCACAGGAAAAGTCAGGTCTTTAAACAGAACAAGTTCAAAAGTTATGATTTGTGCAAGATGCTGAGGAATTACAAGAATTCTTTCCTAATCCCACCAAGGGGGGTGGGGTGGGGTGGGGTGGGGTGGGGTATGGGTGTGGGTGTGAGTGGGGGTGTGGGTGGGCTGCAGAGGGAAAAAGAGCTCCATGAATTCTAGGCCAGCCTGATCCACATAGCAAGCTCCAGGGCTACATAGTGAGACCCTGTCTCAAAAAAAATTTTTCCCCCTAAGATCCAGTAGGAAATGTCCAGAGAAATGCTGGACTCTTCTGCCTGTGCCTGCCTTGGCCGGACCTACCTGCAGAGATGCTAAGAGACTGGGTGCAGCTAAGTGGGAGGGAGGGAAATGGGTCCCAACCTATCCTGTCTCAGCTTCTTCACACTTTACAGGGACCGACCGGTCAGCTGTCCCAGTTTCCGCACTCAGCCTTGCCATCCCCACACTGTTATTCCAACACTGAGCAGCAGGTGGCACCACCTGTCTTTGGAGGGTGATAGGCAGGGGCCTTGTTTTCCACCCTAAGACTGCTCTTTGCTCTTTCCCAGCCTGGGAAACGTTAAGAGGTCCCCAGGCCACAGGAAGAACCCCCTGGGGAGAGGAAGGAAGCTGCACACCCCCAGGCCTAAAGCTCACTTGCCCTTCTCTGACAGGAAGGCTGGGAATGGACAGCAAACTGCTGCACTGGAGCCCTGACAAAGTCCTGCTACAGGAGGGGAATAACAAACTAGGCTGGGCCGCATCTGTCACCACTGCACTATAATAGACCTCACAATTGTACTTCCCATCCCCCAGGCTCACTCACTCCCTTAGCCTTTGCTTCCAGGACTCCTATGCTCAAAGCACAAGAAACGGAGCCTCCAGGGTCGTTAACAGGGAAATTAAAACCATGTTTCTGGGGGCCACAGGAACAGGGAGATGGATGCACACCTCTGCTGAATGTCTGCCAAAATGGCACCTGCCAGGCCTGTTCCACAGTTGGGCACCTGCCTACAGGAGGCACAGAAGGCTACGGTGCAGCCACCTGAGGGCCCACGTACTGCACAATCTTTCCTCCTCCTCAGTCAAGAAGGGCAGCCCCCCACACATGCGGGACTGGGCTGGAGGCTGTAGTCTCCAAACCTTGAGCTGTGTTGGGGGCCTGGCAGGGCTACAACAGTGCTGAACCAACAGACCTGCAGGACTCAGGAAAGAGGCTGAGGGCTGTGGGTAAGGCTAGCAGGTAGCTCCCGGGGAAAGAGGCTGCAGAAGAGAGAGTGTCACAGTGGTGCAGGTACCTGGTGGCAAACATGGCACGCAGGGAGGAGAAGGTGGCTGCATCTTCCTTGAGGGCCTTGAGCTCGTTCCGTAGCTTCATCATGGTCTCGGTCACCATGGCCTTCTCGTTCTCATACTTGCTCTTCAGGTTGGCGAGGGCCACCTCAGCCGTCTGAGGGACAGAGAAGTAGAAAGTGGGGTGGTGAAGGGTGTAATCTGCTCAAGGGAGGCCCTGGGCCCACGGTGGAGACCCTGTGTCCAGGGTGGAAGCCCTGTGTGCCCAAGGTGGAGACCCTGGGCCCACGGTGGAGCTGCTGACCATGAAAAATTCTCTGGAAAAAAAATTCTCTCATGCAACTGTCGGGGAAAAAATGCTAGTCATGCTCCTGCTTGCCAGTTTGCCTCAGTAAGTGCCCCCTTCAGCCCTGATTAGCAGGGAAGAATGATGTACTATAGACCCTGTCCTGGAGAACCCACAGGGCATTCAGACCACTGCTCTCTGTTACTACAGCAAACTGTAAGGTTCTTTTTTTTTTTTTTTTAAAGATTTATTTATTTATTATATGTAAGTACACTGTAGCTGTCTTCAGACACTCCAGAAGAGGGCGTCAGATCTTGTTACAGATGGTTATGAGCCACCATGTGGTTGCTGGGATTTGAACTCCGGACCTTTGGAAGAGCAGTCGGGTGCTCTTACCCACCGAGCCATCTCACCAGCCCCAACTGTAAGGTTCTTAATGACTGAAAAGCTCTGGTTAAAGCACCCTCTAATCCCCACACTCACTCCACCCCCTGGCTGGAAGCCCTGAGGAAGGAGACAGCAGGAGAGAGCAGCAACAAGGTGATGGCACAGGCCTAGGTGCCCTCCCAGCGGGCTCTGGTGGCAGTGCCCCCACTCCTCTCACCTGCTTGTTGGCCTTGAGCACGGTACGCAGTGTGGTGATCTGCTCCCGCTTGGTACTCAGCAGGGACTTCAGCTTGAGGATCTCCTCCATAAGTGCTTCCTTGTCCTTGTCCACAGCAGGGCCCAGCTCCTGCGAGGCAATCCGCTGCCGGGACAGCTCGGTCGTACGGTCTACGGCTGCCTGCAGGTGCTTGATCTGGTCTCGGATGATGGCGATCAGGTTGTAGATGTTCATAGGCTCCCGGCGGGGGTCACTCAGTGGTGACGGCAGTGAAGAACTGGGTGAAGGGCTGTTGTCCCCAGTCCCGCCATCTGCTCGGCCCACCTCTGTGGCCAACAGCCCCTTGGGCAAGAGGACAGGTGACCGGCGCCCGCGACCCTCCGGGCTGGTGCGGCCAGCCTTGCCCTGGCTCTCACGGTAATAGTCCAGCATGACGCGGTTGGGTGTCTCATTGTTGCACATGCACACATGGTGGTAGAGGTTGGCCAGCTCCTCGCTGAATGTCACTAGCTCATCCTGAGCCACATTCAGGCTGCCCTGCGTCTCACCAGCCACATCGCTCACCTTCTTCAACTCCTTTTCCAGCTGGGCCAGCAGTTCTCGGTCCTGGTGGCTAGCCTTCTCCAGCAGAGAGATCTTCTCGGTGAGGGCCTGGCCCTCGGCCTCATACCGGCCCTTTTCTTCTGCGTGCTGGGCTTCACGAGCTTCATGTGTGCTGCGCAACGCCTTGAGCTGCTCCCGGAGCTCACCAGCCTCAGCCACAGCCACGTGGTACTTGCAGGCCAGGATCTCAGGCCCATTGATGTCCACCTCATAGTAGTCACCGTCTTCGTGGCTGTCACGGTCCTTCTCGTTATCCAGGGAGGTCTGTCGCTCCTTGCCAGCCTGCAGGCGCCGGAGGGCACTAAGGTTCTCTGTGAGACGACTCACCTTCTCATGTTGTTCAGACAGGGTTCCCCGAGCCTGCTCCAGCTGCTTCTGTGTGTCCTGCAGTGTTGCCAGCAGGCCCACCTTCTCCCGCTCCATCTGCAAAGGTAGATGTAGCAGGAAAACAGGTCAACAGGCTTAGAAGACTCTAGGATGACCAAACATCTCACGCTAAGCCAAATGGGCCAAGGGCTACACAAATTCCCTGGCCATGCCACTGGCTGACAGCAGACTGGACAGAATTCACCACAGAAACCATGACTATCACCAACAATAGTGCTCATCCAGAAGAGGTCACTAAACATGTGCTGGGGTGGAACTGGGCTTCACATGTGGAACTCTGGGTCCAGGACATGCTGGCAGGGTCCCTAAGTGTCCCAGCTCTCCGCCACTTCCCTTTCTCATGTTGTGGAGAACACTCATTTATAGATCAACAGCAAACTCAAGATATGACGATGCATGGCCCTGCTAAGACTCTAGCTGTGGTCTGTAGATAGGAGTTACATGAGGGACAGGTCACCTCACCCACACATAATTTGGGTAGCAAAGGGAGCAACATGGGTACCAAGGTACTAAACTTTACACAGTAATCAGGAGCTACTCCTCTGGGACACTACTCTTTACCAGTAAGAATTTCATGTGTGGTTTGAGGAAGCTAAAGGCAGCCACATGTCACAAGAGCACTGCTTACACCAGGTGTGCAGTATTGCAGAAGGCACGGGGAGAGGGAGGATGGGGCATGAGGCCCTGCCCGCTCACCTGCACCAGCTGCTGCTTCAGCTTCTGGATCTCAGATATGTGGAGCTCACTGAGCAGGTCAGAGACGAGGCTGGGAGAGGGTGGAGCCAGGCCATCCTTCCTGGGTGTGGATGTCTTGTTGTCCAAGGATGACTTGACCAAGCCACTGTGCTCAAAGCCATTGACCAGGGCTTCGGCGTCGTTGTTGGGCTCTGCGGTGACAGCATCATCACTGAACTTGAGGCCATCTAAGGAGACCTGCAGGTGGCTGGTATAGAAGGAGTCGTTGATGCTCATGTAGTGCGACAACTCCTTGCGCAGGTTGTTCTTCTGCTCCCGCTCTGTCTTCAGCGTCTCCAGCGCCTCCTCCAACTGCCGTTCAGAGATCTCCTTAAGGCGGATGGCGTCCTCTAGCTGGCTGTTGAGGTACTCGGTCTCCTCCTCCAGGCGCTTGATTTCATGCTTGAGGCCCTCAAACTCCACCTAGGGAATAAAGCAAACACTCCCGCGTCAGGGCAGTAGAGAGGCCCACTCAGGTTGGTAAACAAGGACAAAGTCAGGACACCACCTCCCCACAGCACAAAGAGCAAGGGCACCCAGAATGAAGAGGGCAGTGGCTGCAGCTAAGGCCATTTCCAGCATGGAGCAAGATGGGTACTAGGAGGGGGCTTCTAGAGAACTAGAAGCAATAGAAACTTCCAGCTCCACTGCCAGGACCAGTGTGCCTGGAGTGTGCACATGGAACCTGCAATGCCACGGCTAAGGACTCACCATGGAGGCTGCCACATTACTATTACATTTCTGAGAATTAGTACCTGTATATACTGATTCTATAACGTACTCAGGTAACATTAACAGCTAGCCAAATCTCTCTTTATTAAATGTGTGTACATCTGCATGTGTGCATGGTGTGTGTGTGCATGGTGGAGGCTATCTCCCCCCACTTTACGTGGAAGAGTCCTGAGAGCTGAGCTCAGGCCACAGGCTTGCACTGTAAATGCCTTTACCCACTGAGCCACTTCACCAGCCATAACCAGGTATTTAAAGGCACATAAAATAGACTCTTTGCTGTGTGCTATGACCACTATTTTGAATTATATTTCCAAACAAATAAACTGGACTTGCCCCAGGCTGAAGGCAGAGTGGGAAGGCCTAACTGGTCTTGTTAATGTGACACGATTTAGGAGTGGACAAAGAAAGAGTAAATGGAAGTTGATGCTTAATGTGAGGCCCAGGGTTTGTGGGCATATATGAAAACCTCTTATTGTAACAGTAAGGAAGTAATGAATGAATCTCTCTGGGTTTGGGGTACAGAGGAAAACCTGGTACACTATCTTAAGTGTGCCCACATTCCAGTACCCTGAATGGGGCACAGGAACCTCACTCAGGGCAGGGTCTCCTTGAGGTTCAGTTTTTCTTCTCCCCAGTGGCCCCTCATGCTTATGAGCTACAGGCTGGAGCTATGAGCCCTGCTCCTGTGGTTATTCAGCACCAGAGTCCATCCCTTGCCTGATGTGCAAACACGGAAGCTTCTACCCTGACACATGGGCTTCCTCATGCATGGGATAAATGCCAGGTCCCTGACAGTGACGGTGATGCCTCAGCAGTGAGATGATCGGGTGTTAGAGGCTCTAACTAAAGCAAGGACAGAACCCATGGCATTTGGGGTAGAGTCTAGGATTTCCTGAGAAGAAAGAAGTTCCCTGCTGCCTACAGATCTTAGGGCATCTCTGAACTCAGGCACTGTGTGGTTCTAAGCCTCACCCATGCAGGAGGACTCCCTCCTTCCTGCCACAGGCAGAGGGTACCTCCTCCACCCTACAACAGGCAGAGCCATGGCAGTATTTCAGGCTTCATGGTCAGTCTCTGGGGGTCTTAGCCGGCTCATCTATCTGAGTTTCCCCCATACCTTGGTGATGTGGAACACTGTCCTCCAGGCAGGGCATGGCCCTTGCTGTCTCGAAATCAGAGCAGCCATGATTACCCAGCTCGGAGACCCTCACAAGATCAGGCCTATACACATGCTCTCATAGAAGGAAGGGTAAAGTGCATTAGACCCTCACCCAAGATTCCAGCCACTCCCTCCCTCCTGTCCCCTGTCCCCTAATCCTGCCCAAGCTATCTCAGAGTCTGCTAAAGTAGACAGGAAACAAAAGGCTAAATGAAGAGAGAACTCCATCTAGCAACTGTTAAGAGGTCATCACCCATGCCAAGATGCAAGGTTTTTTTTTAGTGATATAGCTATTTTGGAATCTTCCCATGCCCCTGTAACCCTTCACCTCCATCCCTGTAACCTCTCCCCAATGCCCCTGTAACCCCTCCCCAATGCTCCTGTAGCCCCTCCCCAATGCCCTGTGACTCCTCCCCCATGCCCTGTGACTCCTCCCCCATGCTCCTGTAACCCCTCCCCCATGACCTATGACTCCTCCCCCCATGCTCCTGTAACCCCTCCCCCATGCCCCTGTGACCCCCCCTCACCCATGCCCCTATAATCCCTCACCTATGCCCCTGTGAGTAACCCTTCACCCATGCCCATGAGTAACCCCTCACCCATATTCCTATGATTTCCCCCTCAGTCATACTCCCATAAGTAAGCTCTATATCATCGCTGGTTCACTGAGGCAGATTTTCTGGTATGCCATCAGTACCTACCTCTGCTAAGCACAAACAGACTCCCAGGAAGAGTCATGCGCCATTTGGCCTGGGAACTGTCATACTAAAGACACAGGCCTTGTTTCATGCTCTTACAGTGCTAGGTGTTGTGAGCTTTGATTCCCATCTCCACTGCAAAGGTACCACTGGTCCTGGCCTCAGGTGTGTGGACCGAGGCAGAGAAGGGGAAGATGGGTGGCTGAAAGGACTTAGATGCCCAGAGGTGACACTACTCTCGAGACTCGCCTGGTTCTGCCTGAGCACAGACACTTGTTTCTGCAGGCTGATGTTCTCCTCCTCCAGCTCTGAGTAGTCCTGAAGTAGCCGGGCCTCCCGGAACTTGTACTCCTTGATGTCATCCCGCAGGCGGCCACGCTGGATCTCCACATTCTGGTTGATCTGCAGGGGCAGAGAAAAAAGCTGTGTGGTTACTTCTATAGCTGGCCCTAGCACATGAGCTTCCAAGTATCACAGGGGCTCAGCACAGCAAGGTACACTATGAGCCCTTTGGGCAACAGTATGGCTGGCTGGAGGAGAGAAACCCAGGGCAGCAGGGTGTGTGCAGAGCAGCAGACAGCTATGGTCAGATCTCTCCACTTCTCTCAGGGTGGACTTCAGCAAGCGACCCAACCTGCTCCAACCCTGCTGAGCTCTGCAGGCTCCAGGTGTTCCCCTGACTGAAGCATCGGGGGAGAACAGGGAGGCGGGGTTTATGGTACGCAGCCAAACAAGGAGGAGGCTTGACCTACAGTCTAGGTAGGAGCTGTCTATGAGGGCGCAGTCTTCAGGCCATAAACATCAGGCAGAGCATTTTCTGCACACGGTCAGCAGTCACATTCGGACTAGAGGGAGACGTTGCCATCCCTCTAAGCCTCACTGGAAGGCTTTGCCATTCTCCTGGACCTGAGCAAGGCACCAGTGTCTCTAACATGGCCATGCCATGTCACACAGTACACTTCACTCAGGACTTCGCCTTAACTCTGACCCCTTTGCTCCATCTGGAAGATGGGGCCATCTGAGTGGTAAACTGGTAGGTGGGGGCAACACTGGGGCTCGTTTGCATATGTCTACACCAGAGAATAAAGCGCACCCACACAGAACCCTGCACATCAGTGTTCCCAGTGCTCCAGGTGGACACGATCCAAGTATCCATTGGCAAATGAATGGATAAACAAAGCATGGTCTGTCTCTACAACACGGGGTTATTCAGCCACATTATGGAATGACGTCTTGACACTTGCTACAACACGAATGAGTGTAAAGACATTCTGCTAAGTCAAAGAAGCCAGCAAAGACTATGCACCCTATGATTCCATTTGTAAGAAAGATCCAGAACAGGAAAGTAGATTAGTGGGGCTAAAGAGGGGTTTGAGAGGACTGAAATGATGAAATACTCTAAAGTTAACTGAAAGGCAGGGAGGGCGTCTTGCCTGGCACTGAATACAAGGCCCTGGGTTCCATCCTCAGCACCACAAAAGGAAAACCAGCCACAGGATGGCACACACATGACCATTAGACGCGGAGGGGCAGTGCTAGGGACGACAGAGCAGTGGGGATGGCTGGAGCTGTTGCTCAGGGCTCTGGAGCAGGTGTGTTGTTGGTCTGGGGAGGCCATCTGAGCATTAGGAACAGGGATGAGAAGCAAGCACGGAGCACATTTTTAAGTGAGTTGTATGGGATGTGGACCATCTCAATAAAGCTGCTGAAAGCTTGTTTCCGTCTCCACGACATGTGTGAGAGTTGGGAAGACTGTCACTGAGAGAGGCTAGTGCAGGGTCAAAGAAGCACAGCCAAGCCTAGGCCGTGGGGCCTCACACCCTGCACTGCCTGCACTGAGACAGGACCCAGGAGCCTCTGCCCTACACACGCAGAGTCACAGCATCCTCCGCTGTCGTTGCTATCCGACACACTGTAGGTTGTTCAGAGGATTCCTGACCTCTGCTCACCGGATGCAGACCACTTTCATGCTGTGACAAATGGAGATGTTTTCCACACACCACCAATGGTCCCTAAAGAACCCCCATATCCTCCCTGCTCCATGCTTGTTTCTAACCCCTGTTCCCAATGCTCGGATGGCCTCCCCAGACCAACAACACACCTGCTCCAGAGCCCTGGAAACAGCCCAGGTCCATAGCTCTGCCCTCACTAGCACTGCCCCTCAGCATCTACAGGAATTGCTCCTGATCACATCTGTGTGTTCATCTGTATGGGCTAGTTTTGTGTCAACTTGACACAGGCTGGAGTTATCACAGAGAAAGGAGCTTCAGTTGGGGAAATGCCTCCACAAGATCCAGCTGTAAGGCATTTTCTCAATGAGTGATCAAGGGGGGAGGGCCCCTTGTGGGTGGTGCCATCTCTGGGCTGGTAGTCTTGGATCTATAAGAGAGCAGGCTGAGCCAGCCAGAGGAAGCAAGTCTGTAAAGAACATCTCTCCATGGCCTCTGAATCAGCTCCTGCTTCCTGACCTGCTTGAGTTCCAGTCCTGACTTCCTTGGTGATGAACAGCAGTACGGAAGTGTAAGCAGAATAAACCCTTTCCTCCCCAACTGCTTCTTGGTCATGATGTTTGTGCAGGAATAGAAATCCTGACGAAGACATCATCTGAAGGCCATATGCCTCATAAGATGCTGTGCAGGGGGAAACACAAAACAGTAGTGTTGGATCAGTGAAACAAAATACCATACAAATGGAGAAGAAGAAGAGAAAGAAAAGGGATAGGAGGGGAGAGGAGGAGAGAGGAGGAAGAAGAGGAGGAAGAAAAGGAGCAGTGGCAGCAGCAGCAACGCCACTACCACTACAGCCATAGCTGCAGCATCAACACTGCCATGTAGTGGTGCACATCATTAGTTCTTCCAGAAGTCCTGAGTTCAATTCCCAGCAACCACATGGTGGCTCACAACCATCTGTAATGAGATCTGATGCCCTCTTCTGGTACGTCTGAAGACAGCAACAGTGTACCCACATATATGAAATAAATATTTAAGAAAGAAAGAAAGAAAGAAAGAAAGAAAGAAAGAAAGAAAGAAAGAAAGAAAGAAAGAAAGAAAGGAGAAACAAACAGAGGAACTCAAACATGTACAAAGTGGGTCCATGTGGCCACAGCCCTCAGGGCAAGGTCTGAGGCCATCATTACCCCAGGGCTTGTGTGATAGCAATTAGAGACCTAGAAGACAGTGGTAAGACACACAGTGGTAGTTTCTACATGGCTATATGACTGACGACGGAGGCAGAAGGCCACGATAGGAGCCTGAGAGCACCAGGTCCAGAGCTGCACGGGAGAGTTATACCTCTACAGCAGTGCCCACCCACATGCTGTGTGAGTCCTCAGTGCCTCTGTAAACCTGACCCTCCCGAGGCTCTCTAGGACTTCTATTCTTCTGATACTGCAAGACCCAGGATCTAGCCAAAGAGTTTCCCTTTGGTGGAGGGTACGGGCCTGCATGGACTGTGGATGGGTGTCCTTGTGGAAAGACAAGCAAAGAGAAATGTGTTCACATACTTAAGTCATGTGCTGGCAAGGTAAGGTAACATCACGTGACAGGTTAACTGCACCTTCTCTGCTGACAGTACAGGACTCAAACATACACTTTCTCTCTACGGAAACTGCTTCCAGCCCCAGCCACCCGGCTTAGCAGAGAGGTTCAGCTGGCCTGCTGCCTGCCACCTCCACCCATCACATGCCCAGCTCCTGAGAGTTCCAGCAGGCTCCAACTAGCCACAGGAGTTTTGTTTTCCCTCAGAAAAGCATCTCCTCCCAGGGTGAGTGTCTGATGTCAGCCCAGTGTGCAGGGGACAGGCTCTGCTCTATGCAAATGACCAGCCCAGATGCAAGCAGTGGGCATATGGACTCCGAGCCAACCCTATCCACCTGCTCCCCTTCACCTGGTCCCCCTGACCAAGATGCTCACCAGCATGGGGGGTGTGACAACTGCCTGCCTCAAGAGACATGTTAAGGGATTGTCAGTCTTTTGTCTGGTCTCTTGAGCTCCCAACCCTTCCCACACAGGATACTTGTCCACCCATCACCTAGGGGGAACATTCTTATCCTCTCCTGGGACTAATGGGCCTCCAGACATCCACCTGAGAAACTGTCAGGTCTGCAACAAGCCATTCCTCGAATGCCCGTCTACCTACCAGGAATAATGCCAACAAAACAAACACTGACTGGGGTGTCTACTATTGGCCCTTCACACAGCACAGAGCTCATAATCAGGACCCTAAAACTGTTCTACCACATGAGCCTCAGTTCCTTCGTATGACAGAACACTGGGCGAGTCATTAAGACGATGGGGTCTAAGACATTAGACCACTCTGACACAGGCAAGGCTGCCTGGTGCTGTAAAGTTACACTGGCTTTAGCTGTCAGTCCAGCAGAGCACAGGCCATGAGAGTCAAGCCTCTGCAGGCCCAAGGACTCTGACCCAGGGGCCATCAATAACGGGGAGTAGTCACTTCCCCTAGTGTGGGGTTCTTGAGGTCTTGAGCTCAGTCTCAATAGGGGGTGGGGAAAAGGCAGCTTCCACTCTTGGAGCCCAGTGCATGATCTCATTTCCTCCCACAAGTGTGGCTCTGGTGAGGGTGGAGGAGGGGTTGTCACTGAGGAAGAGAAGCAGTTCCAGTGACAATCCATCTGTCTACTCCTCCTTCCTGAAAGGCCAGTGCGGGACTGTCTCCCACATTCAGCCCCTAGGCAACCTAGAAGGCAGGATGGCCGTTCAGGGCTGGAAATGAGGTCAGCGAATTTTAGACAAGCCGTTCTGGGGTGGGGAAGAGATTCCTGTTGTTCCTGTTTATGCTTTAGGAGGAAATCCTGAGTCTCCTGCACGCCCCTTAGCCAGCTTTGCTTTAAGTGTCCCCTTCTCTGTCCCCAGGTCTGTAGAGGTTCCCCCCCCAGCCCAGTCACAGGCAGCCTTCAGCCTTCACCATCTGTACACCTGTCTAGGGTAGAGGCTCTGTTCTCACACCATTCTTAGGTCTGGCTTGTGCTCTGCTGTTGTCTCCTGGCTTAGCATGACTGTCCCCCCACTGTCTGACACGGGCCTCGCAGTTGGATTTGGTCCTCAAATCCAACCTCTCCTACAACCTTTCTCCTAACAGCCTCTCCCATCTTCCCTCCCCGTGACTTCCTGCTTGGGAGGCAGTTGCCTCCCGGGCCCTGACCTGCACAGCACACCCTGCTGGCCTGCGTTCGGTGAGAGCACAGACTGCAGAGGGAAGGCTTCCTCAGCTAGGAAGGGGCGCAGAGAGCTTGGAAGGTGTGCGGTGACGGAACACGGGCTCTCCTACAAAGGGCTTCAGAGCCTGAAGACAAGGCTTTGTCCAGGCCTCTAGAGCAAGTGAGAGCTGAAGCCAGTGTTATCCCGAGCCTGAAGGAGTCCGAGGCTACCCCTAAGGCCATGGACAGGGAGATCTTAGCCAGGATCCTAGCTCACAGAGACTTTTGGGGATGGGTCCTCAACCTCCTTCCTCAGAGGCCCACAGATTCTTCTCTGTGGCTCTTGGCTGATCTCTGAGGCTGTGGCTACCAAGTCACAAGCTGGGCCACTCATTATTCTGGCTGCATTACTCTACCTTGATATTCCTCCTTGCACACGGTGTGGCCTACCATTCATGCATAGCCAAGTCCTGCGAGACAAAAACCAAACAGACAAAAAACCCAATACCACTCTTCAAGCAAACAGCCAACCACTGACCTGGCGGCGTCCCGTGGACACCAGGCCTGAGCCCAGCAAACACCGACCACTGAGCTGTCAGGGCCTGCTCAGAAGACTCATGACACCACTGAGGTGGGCACAGTGCAGGCACAGAGACCACAGGAGCAAGATGCAGCCTCAAGGAGCCCACTGTCACAGTGGCAGATGTCATGCCATGCACTCACCTCTTTTAGCTCCTGGGCCACAGACGTGAGGCGCTCATTCTCAGACTGGGTGTTGGTGAGGACATTGCGCAGCTGTTTCAGCTCTGTCTGCAGTTCCAGCACCTTCCGCACGTAGTACTGCTCCTTGGAGGCCGACTCCTGGATCAGGCTCTCCTCCCGGCTCTCACCGTCAGCAGCCACCTTCTTGTGGTTTGTGTGTGCCTGGCCAAATGCCTGCATGGAGAGGTAAGACATTCATGAGATGGGTGTCCTGGGGCTGCAGAGCAATGGAGACCCCAGACCACAAGGAACACGAAGGCCCTTGACCTGGGAAGCAGCTCTATGTTGTGCATGTGTTAAAACACACACTGCGGTGCTCATGCCAGACGTGCTCTTCTCCACAGTGAAACCACACTAGTCTCAGGGACATCATGTGGTGTGACAGGAAGGAGCGTGAAAGGCATAAGGCTGCAAACACACATGTAAAAGAACTGAGTAAAGAACTAAGTTTGAGGCCTGATGGTGTGTACCAGCTGGAAAGTGTACTCTGAGCCTAGATAACCCCAGAGCACACCCAAGATACATTCCAGATTTTAAAATTAAGGCTAAAATTGGGAGGTGTGCTAGCCAGAGGAGCAAGGGTGAGGAGCTGACCCATCCTGCTACCTGATGTCAAATCGTCATTTGTTCTGGGACAAACCAGGGCTGGGCAACCAGTGCACAGGACGGGGCACAGTAACAATTAGCTAAATGGCTACCCCAGGGTGTGTAGAGACGCATGTACCTGCGTGTTTCAGACACTGGTGAGGAGCAAGTGTGTTAGGCCCTGGGATGAAGGAAAAAAAAAGCCTATCAAGTAGAGCAACTAGCAAAAAGTGCTGGCCTCACCCACCACAACATGGCAGTCATATCGTAGTCAGCAGACCCTGGGCCTCCACCATATGTCCTCAGAGGACTGTGCCACCTCCTGGGCCTTCCTTTCCTGACTCTTTGTAGGACCCGTGGCTTATGACGGAAAACAATATTAAGAGAAGAGCTACTGAAGAACAAGAAAATGATGGCTTTAACTAGTTTTAAAAGAAAAAGGGAACTTTTTTCATTTATTACTTTACAAATCTAGGAATTCAGACCAAGAAAACTATAAGCAAAACATACAAAGCCACATTGTACAGGGTGCCACTGAGCTGAGAAGTTTCGAATACTAACACATGTAAATGCAGAAAGCAATTTCTTTTCATTCTGTCAGGGAGCTGGCAGAATGGAGCAGGGTCTGGTCTGAGGCAATATGCTGTGTCCCAAGCGACTGAGGGAAGGCCAGAGGACAACACAGTCCAGCAGCACCAGGGCTGGCACTGGAGTATGTGTGGAGGGGTAACCTAGGGCTCACAGTACAACACTCCTGCATCAGACCATGGATCTCCAAGTCACCCATGAGGTGGCAGGTCCTGCCCATTTGCTTTCAGTCCCCAACTCTGCACAAATCAAAGTAGCTCAGCTTTGTGATTTCTGGTCTGTGTGCCTTTACTCTGATCAAGCCACAAACTGCTACCTACACAGCACCTGGCCCATGCTGCCTGCCCACCATAAGACATACAAAGGAAATCCAGCCCCAAGCTGGCTCCAACCAAGGACTCTGGGACTGTACTAAAGAGTCCAGCACCTGTGGCTCCTTGGGACACACCCATCAACTCGGGAGTTGGGGCAAGGACACCTCAGAAGTTTTCCCCAAAGTGTGATGGCTAAGCCCTATGACACATATTCAAGCCTAGGCCTGCCAACCTGGGCGCTGACTTCCTCCGCCCAAGCTACCAGACTGGGGCCCAGGAGCAAGTCCTGGGCAGCTTTTCAAATACAGCATGCTGTGATGGAGACATCTACCTCCAACTGAGACGACACACAGTCACAGGGACAGACTCTACTTCCTGTAGAGTGGGAAACTAAAACCTGCAAAGAACAGGAACAGTATGACAGAACAGGGCTGGTGAGGCAGCTCAGCATGTAAAAGCATCCGCCTTCAAGTCTTACAGCCGAAGTCTACACTCAAGACCAAGTAGTGGGAAAAAACTGACTCCCAAAAGCTGTTCTATGACTTCCACATGTGCATTAGGGCATATGAACATACGCAAATGGTTTTAAATATGATAACAGAACAGGCATTGGCCTGTGGTACTGGGGAAATTGGCAGCCTTCATGCCTTCAGAGGAGCTTTGGGACATGGCACACAACAGGACTGAGGCAGATGGCAGGGCCTACGGAATAAGACTCCAGGCAGGGCAGTGAGGGCAGCCAGAACTAAGGACCAGATGAGTCTTCACTGAGGACAGGCGGGGCAGGGTTAAGGAAGCCATGGGGAAGTTCAGCAGAGGAGAGCAGGACCAAGCCCTGACATGAAGTCTGAAAGCAAGCTTGTTCCCACCACCAAGAGGGACCCCCGATTCACAGGCTCAGAATCAGCCTGGATTACACGCTGCTCTAGCAGAGCAGCGCAAAGTCCATGAAAGGATTAATCCAGTTCCAAGCCACTACACCCTAGAACAAAGCTCAGAGCACGTTCAGGAAAACAAACACATCCAGCTGCCAACAGGTAAGCTCCGTAGTGAAGACCCAAGGCAGAACTGTTCATCAGCAGACAGCCCACAGCCCTGAGCAGAAGGGTGGACAGGCTGAGACAGCACAGAGCCAACAGACACAAAAGATCCCAGTAGCACTTCTGCAGAGGAAAAGCAGGGACCAACTACAGACATACTGCATCAGAAAGGGTTAACCAACTCTGAAAGACAGTCAAAATGAGGGCCCAAATGAAAAAAATAAAATAAAATAAAGCCTAACAAACCGGAGAGCACAACCCGAGTGTGTACCAAGTTTAAGGAGCCTATGTGTCACCTCTTCACAATGCCAAAGCAGCTTTTCACAGAAAACGATCAGCTCATACTAAAGGCCATATAACAATATAAAGGACCTAGGACAGGCTAAATGACTTTGAAAGAGCAGGACTACCCCACCTGCTATCACAACCGAGAGGCACTTCACTGCTTAGAGACAGACCAGCTGACCTGATAAAAGCTCTGTGGGAAAGATAGCCTTGAACCCACAGCACAAGTGCAAGTAGCTCGTATATACACACAGACACACATGCACACAGACACACACAGAACCCCAGAGCTGAGTATGGTAGTCAATGAGGAACGCAGGTAATCCTAGCTACTCAGGAGGCTGAGCAGGACTTGAGAAGAACCAGGGCACTGGAGATGATCTTGCCTCGGCAGGAAAACAACCACAAGGGGGGGGTGGGGGGGGCTGGGTGTTACAGTTCTGGCCATGTAAGAATAAGGCCACAGTTTTTTTTTTTTTTTTGGTTTTTCAAGACAGGGTTTCTCTGTATAGCCCTGGCTGTCCTGGAACTCACTTGGTAGACCAGGCTGGCCTCGAACTCAGAAATCCACCTGCCTCTGCCTCCCGAGTGCTGGGATTAAAGGCCTGCGCCACCAGGCCCGGCTAAGGCCACAGTTTTAAATCCCCAAAGCTGCATAACGACTAGATGTGATAGTGTATGCACCTGTAATCCCAGCTCTCCATTGTTTTAAAATATAGAGCCTGAGAAATTGCTCTACAGGCAAAAAGCATTTGCCATTCAAGTCTATTAATTAACCTGAATTCAGCCCTCAGATACCATATAAATAAGGGTGGAATGAGAGTCAATTCTACAAAGTTGCCCTCTAATATGCTGTAACATGTGCACGTGCACATACACAGATGATAAATTTTTTATAAAAAACTAAATATGGTAATTCATAAAATGGAGTACTACATCCAATAAAAAGAATTATTCATATATCAACATAGATAGACCTCAAAATCACCTTTGTGGAAAGTCCACTGAGAAAAAGTAAGGTTGTTCAATTCTTTTTATATAAAACTCTAAAACTGCACACTAAAGTGGAGAAGTGGTGGGAGTGTGGTGAGGGACTCAGAGGGAACGGAATGATCAGAGACAGGCTCACTACCTTTGCTCACTACTTTGCTGATGGTCTCATGAACATATGCTTACAGGAAAACTTATACTCAACACCCCAATGCATGAAGCTCCTTGAAGTTGTCTAAGGAACCTGCATGGATGTTCCTGAAGTACTACACCCCTCACCTGCAGAGTGTGAACCTACAAGGCACAGCCCATCTTTGTGGCCACCATGCCCAGCTTACAGGCTGTGTATGAGGCTGGGGCTCAGCGAGGTGGAGACACCTGTTGGGGCATCCAATCCTATACAGCCTTTCAACTCCATCTTAAATCCTGCGATACCCAGGATCATCTTCCCATTCTATTGGTTGTAGGCTCCCTCTGTCCTCCCCTGAGTAAATGCACTCTGGAAAGGTGTTCCTGACCTGCAGGTTGGTAGGGGACAGCTGTGGTTGTGTTTGTAGATTTCCCTGGCTCATCCTGCGGGCCTCCCAGGTGGCACCACAGGAAGATGGGATCAAGAACCAGTCCCTGAACAGCAGATACAGCCTCTAACCTGCCCCTTCCACAAACTTCCACAGCTGCCTCAAGGAAAGAAGAAGACGAGGAAGCAGACTAGCTCTCCTCCAGTCTTAACCACAGGAGGGCAGATGCTCTGTGTTTTGGGGAGGAGCAATGCTCTGGTGATGTCCTCAACACAGGCTCCTGACCCACCTCCTGCCTACTGCTCTCAAGTTGCCCAGGTTCAGCAAGACCCAACAGGGCCAGGAAAGCTGGAGCATGAGGTCATGGCCAGCCAGGCGCCTACAAGAGGAACACTGCCCATGTTTGCTTCTGGCCAACACATAGCCCCCTGGGATGCTGGCTTCAAGGTCAACCACACCCATGGAGCTATGGTGCAATCCTCTGTGCCTACAAGGAACCAGGCCAATCATGACTTCAGCAGCTGGATCATCTTTAGCTAGGATGAGAGAAGAGAAGCTCTGGGTAGGAAGAGAAATCAAAGCAGCCCTAAGGGGCAAATTTCAACACCAAGCATGGTGTGCCTCAGGTGAGGGAACAGCATGAGCAATGGTATTGGGGGCTGAGAGTTAGGGGTGAGGAGGGCAAAAAGCCCGGTCAGGAAGGGCAGTTGAAACTATACCTCTGGAAGGAGGCTGGGGCAGGTGGGGCAGCAAGGCACAGTCTTATGTCTATGACAAGGGCTCAATGCCTGCTATCCATGGTATCTACCAGATGATTGCAGCCATAAAACAGAAATGTCCTAAGCATTAGACCATTTCATGGTGCCATGGGGTGGGGTTGGGAGTGGGGCTGCACAAGCACCTACTTTGCACACAAAAACTGAGGCCAAACAGAGCTTAGTGCTTTATCACAGGTGCTTGGTCTGGTCGCATTGTGGGATGGTATAACATGGAGGGAGGGCTGATGGGACAGGGCTGTGGGGTCACATCTAAAACATGTGTCTTTATCCCTCCACTCCTGAAAGCCAGACAGAATAGCAAGGGAGAACAGACCCTGGGTACATGTCGGAGCACACAAACCCACCTGTGCCCACCACTACCATCTCAGGAAGGAAAACAAACATCATGTGCTGCTCGGTTGATCCACCTCTGAAATATGCTACAACAGTACAAACTGGGGACCACGTTGGGCACAGATTAGTGTCCCTCAGCTTCCTCACCTATAACCTGGGTTAAAAATGCCTCCAGCGCTGGGTGTGGTGGCACACACCTTTAATCCCAGCACTCGGGAGGCAGAGGCAGGCGGATTTCTGAGTTC
>NC_034605.1:52199739-52231528 GCF_900095145.1 Mus pahari | reverse complement strand
AAAAAAAAAATGCCTCCAGCCTGAGGTCACACCTGAGTTAAGAACACCTTTCAGCCGAAAAAAACAAAACAAAAAAACAAAACAAAACAAAACAAAAAGCCTCCAGCCTGAGGTCACACCTGAATTAAGAACACCTTTCAGCCTAAGTTTGCTGCTGGGAGGACTTAGAATCAAGAGTTCCCTCATTAGTGAGTATTCCTTGCTAAAACTGTTTGAAAACTAGGCTACAAGGCTAATTCCCAAGGCTGGGTGTGAGGCTGTCCAGCCCTGTGCTGAGAGGACATGGGTACCAAGCCAAGGTTATCCATGACCTACTAATGAAAAGGATGAGAACTTAGAGGATCAGCCCAAATTAGTGCCTACCCCTCTCCAGCTTTCCTCAGAGTTGGCCAGGTTCTATGGAACCCACAAGGTTCCTGCTCTAGTCACCCAGAAGGGCAGCTTGGCTCCCTGCCAATGCCTACTGATCTTTTCTTCACCAACAAAGGAAAGCTCCAACTACTCACCACTATCCAGAGAGTAATGTGGACATCTCACTGTGAGAGCTACTCATCTGTGCAAGCAGTACAGACTGACCCTTCAGACAGAGCACACAGAGGGCCTGAGAAGAGCTGTGACCAGAACTGAATTCAAGCCCTCTACCCTGACACACACTATCCACGGGGTCCCGGGTCCCTGGAGAAGGCCTATGCTAACAAGCCAGGGGAGAGTCCTCCAGGCAGAGCTACCCCACAGAATTCTTACTAAACCAGTTTGATCATGTGATGCAGCAGGCGCAATGCTTGACAACCCAGGGGAGCCGGCCCCTACAATCTAATGAGACAAGGCTTGTTCCAGGAAGCAGATTCCACAACAAAGCATGATCCTCCAACCCTTTGTCTGGGCTGATCCTGCACCGCCTACCCACAGACTGTGGGTTCCACACTTGTCCCAAAAGGGCCACCATGCCTGCATTGGGCTAGGCTTGGAATCCCAGGAATCCCTAAGCTGGACCAGCTGCCCATCCTGGCACGCCTGCTGGGCAGGGCGCCTTCTACCACCTGCTGAAATGAGGATGCTGTTTGGTTCTTGGTGAGGGCTACAAAAGCAAAGAAGGTATGCTTCTCATCTGCCCCCACCCCCACCCAGAGAGAATGAGGACACAAGGGCAGTCCCACCACAGCACCCATCTTTCTATCTAGGCTTGTTAAAAATGCCTACAGGCTGGCACATGCATCCTATCAACCTTTACTAATGGCATTTACCATGCCTGGCCTCTGATGGGTACCAGTGGTGAAACTTGTACAGTATTGGGATCCCCAGGACACAGCTGGTCAAAGACACTGACACACTGAAGGATTCACCACCCACTCACATATACAAGCCAGTGGGCTACTACAAAGAGGAATCCAATGTCTTAAACGCCCGGAGAAGAGCTGAGGTGGATAGGAAAAAAACTACACAGGCCTGAGAGGTACCATTAGGATGGGCCTGTGAGCCTTGCTCCATCCTGTGCAGCTCTATGTGGCTGCTCAGAGTCATGAATTACCAGGATTCTACAGGACACCAAATGGCATCAAATCTTATTAAATTCGAGATGGTGCTCTGGATATTAAGCTGGCAGAAACGCAAGCTCAACACCATTCATTAAGAGCTAAAGAACTTATGGCATTAAGAGATTAAATCTATAATCAACATTTGATTAAACCTATGCTGGCTGGAAGAGGCTAGTATACACCATGTAAAATTGTCAAGTAGGTAGACAGACCATCAGGGACCTCTCCAGCAGGATGGACACAATCTTCTTCTCAAACAACCATTTGTAAAGAAAACTACCAGAAAGAGCAATAAATGGTATAAGAGTGATCTGAAATAGGAAGACACTGCTAGTACTTTTGTGTGCTGCAGAACAAAATACAGTTTTCATGTTTTTATATATCTAAAACGTCCAGAAAATAAATGCACAAGAAAACTAACTATGCCAGCATGTACTCAAACATACAAAAATTGAAAAATAATCTCTTAATTAGTCTGTATTAGAAAAGGCATACAGAACCAAACACCAGGAAACAGTAAATAAAGGATAGAAACATCTTATCAACGCTCAGAATGGCTGGCTGTCCAGCAGGACTGTGCAGGGGAAGGGCTGCCACTAAAAATAAACACTAATGATAAAAAGAGCTGCTCCCTGACTCTGAACAAAGTAGCAAGCCAAAGCCTCACCCAGCAGAGATGGACACAGAAAACAAAACACAAAGCTACCATGTTAGTCGGTGTGTCTTTTTACCCAGTAAGGACTACTGTGTGGTTAGTCTGACAAATGTGCAACTCAAACTCAGGAGCTGATCACTGACTGGTCAGTGACAACTGCAGTCACTTGAGAGTTGAGTTCCCACATCCATGGCTCCACCTCCCTTCCTTAGGTAAGCCACACAGCAGGACTTGGTCGCAGGAGTCCCTGGGCTCCACTCAAATGGGGCACTGACAGGATTGCAGCCCACCTTCCCTTACAAACAGCAGGTACTCAGAAACCAATACCACGCTGATCACACAAGTCACAACTCAGCAAACCCAATGCACACAGTCTGCTTTATGAACTATTTAGTCCCAGAAGAACATGCCCTGAACTCAAATGTGGGATAAGTAAAGTGTGAACTCAGTGTGTGCTAAGGAACAAGACAGGCCAAGAAGCCACACATCAGAAGGAGTATTATTGACTGCCACGCATAAACTAGTTACTTAAAGGAATTGAAAAAGGGATTCCCCTGAATGAATTAAAGATAAATAAATTTAAAAAAAAATCTTCAAAGTAGATTGTTCAGTTAGGAATACATAATTTTAAAAATTACACTTATAACCTTTACCTCAAAGCAAGTACTCCACAGATGCCAGTTTGAATAAAAATGCCACTTATTCAGTAAAAATTATAAGCACGGTAACTAGAAAGGCTAAGGATTATTAAAGGAAGATTATCTCTCAATGTCATGCAAAGTTCTTTCTATATGGGCACCATAAGTACAGAGCCTTGGATCCCTTGATGATTTCTTAAGACTGTGAGGAAATTTATCTAGAAAATTCTGCAACCAAAGTCTCCCTGTCCATTAATTATTTTTTATTTGTTTTTGTTTTATGGAGTCAGGTGTCCTGTATCCCAGACTGGCTTTGCAGGACTCTGGATTTCCTGATCCTCCTGTTTCCACCTCCTGGCTGCTGGGTGCTACACTCTAATCCTGACTGATGTGGAACTGCGGATGGAACTAGGGTTTTGTGGACTAGAAAAGCATTCTACCAACTGGGCTACATCCTCAGGAGCCATACGTGCCACACATTGTAAAGATACAGCCCATCTATGAACACCCATCTTTTGAATTCAGTGAGACTGAACTCAGTGATTTTGGGGGGGGGGGTGCATTTACAGTTGTATGACAACCATCATTAACTTCACACTAACACCCTCTTCAGAAAACAGCCCTGTTCCCATCAGCTATAACTCTCCAGCTCCACTTTCCCAGAGTCAGACAATCAAAACAGATCTATTTTCTGTTCCTATAAATTTGTCTGTTTCTGGACATTTCATGTAATTCATACACTATTGGTCTTTGTGGTTTTTTTCCACCCTGTACAACATTTTTTTTTCTGGTCTATGCATCTTATAAGCTTTAATCAGTCCTCTATTTTTTTTTAATTTTTTAAAAAGATTTATTTAGTTTATGTATATGAATACAGTATAGCTAGCTGTCTTCAGACGCACCAGAAGAGGGCATCAGATTCCATTATGGATGGTTGTGGGCCACACTGTGGTTGCCAGGAATTGAACTCAGGACCTCTAGAAGAGCAGTCACTGCTCTTCACCACTGAGCCATCTCTTCAGCCTTCATTCCTCTATTTCTATGGCTGTATATTATTCTGTGGCACACACAGACCACATGTTTATCCACTGATCAAGTGATGAACATGATGTGTTGTTTCTCCTTTGAGGCTATTAAGAATAACAGTTCTAGCTGGGCAGTGGTGGCACCCAGCTTCAGGTGGATCTCTGAATTTTAGGCCAGCCTGGTCTACAAACCAGGACAGTCAGGGCTACACAGAGAGACCCTGTCTTAAAAAAAAACAAAAAGAAAAAAACAACAGTACTGTGATCCTCCATTTAAAAGTCTTAGAAGAATTTTTGGTTTTGTTAGTTTAAGGTCTTTGCTTTTTAATATTTTGATACAGGGTCCATGTAGTCTAGGCTGACCTGAACTCACTAGAAAGCCTAGGCTGGTCTTGAATTTGTAACTCTGCTGCTGCTGTCTCTTAAGTGTGGGAATCACAGGCATGTGCCACCATCCCAGGCCTTCGCCTATCCATTTTTGTGTGGAGATTACACACACACACACACACACACACACACACACACACACACACANATATATATATATATATATATGTTGTTTTTTGGGTTTTTGGGGTTTTTTTTGAGACAGTGTTTCTCTGTATAGTCCTGACTGTCCTGGAACTCACTTTGTAGACCAGGCTGGCCTCGAACTCAGAAATCCGCCTGCCTCTGCCTCCCAAGTGCTGGGATTAAAGGTGTGTGCCACCACGCCCGGCGGAGGTATATTTTTAAGTCTCTTGGGTATCTGTCATGGTTTGTGATCTGCCCCCGCAGGGTCATGTGTTTCAGTGAGATGTCCCTAGCTATCTGATGCTATCTGGGGAGGCTGTGGAACTGCTAGAAGGTGGCACTAACTGAAAGAGGAGGATCTAGGGCTTATTACTTAATTGCTTCAGGTCAGAGATCGCTCTGCTTCTCCTCAGTCTTCTACACCGTAACCAGCTGAGCTCCAAGCTCCTGCCATCAAGCCCCTGCCACCAAGGTGAAGCCACAGCTGCCAGCCCTTCCTGCCATGATGGACTGTAGTTCCTGAACCATGAGCCGAAAAAATAAATCCCCCTCCCATAAATTGTTCAGTCCCACATGCCACCAGGGAAAGGGAGAAAAGGTACTAACACATGCCTGGAAGGGGGCTGCTAGGTCATACTGCAGCCCCAGGGCAGCTGGGCTACCCACCCAGCTGTACAGTCTACCTGCAGAGAAGCACGTCTAGTCTGTCCACAGATAGGCTGCATTTATTGTTCGTCTATGACAACCACTGCCGCGGTGGTGAGTATATGGTTTCTTCATTTTATTGTTAGTAAGAATAGTGGTTACTAATGTGCAGGGCCCCTAAGGTACCTTACTTCACTCAACCCTACCTCAAAGATCTCAGAACTCATGTTCGGGAGGAAGACACCCAGGTTCCCAGAGGTCGAGGCCCCGAGACAAAACTAGATCAGAGCTGTCCCTCCCCTGACTGCTGTCTCCTTCTCAGCACTGTGTCAGAGCTGCTGGCTGGTGGGAGAGGATGCACACCTTGCTTCTTAAGAACAAAGGTCCTAACAGTTCCTTACAGTCTTCAGTGGTCAGAACCATGAGAACCATGGTGGAGAAGGCTCACAGCCCTGTAAAGGGCGACTGGACCAACCAGAATGGCTGCATTTAAAGCGAACAGCAATGCCAAGGAGCTGCCGTGAGGAGAGGCGCTCTGCACACTGCTGTGCTTCCCACCCACTGCCTGGCCATTCCACCCAGAAGAAATGGGCACCTGCCACCCACCTAAGCATTCCAAAGCCCCATGATGAAAGTGTCCCAAGTGTGCTCTATGTGGTATCTGACACTGGGTGAGGAAGGGATGCTATATCCGCAGGCAATCACCATGCAACAGGAGTGGGAACCTCAGGCACCACAGTGAGGACCAACTTTACAAAGTCTTGTAGTGAGCGCACACCTTTAATCCCAGCACTTGGGAGGCAGAGGCAGGCGGATTTCTGAGTTCGAGGCCAGCCTGGTCTACAAAGTGAGTTCCAGGACAGTCAGGGCAACATGTGGTTCCACGGGAAACAGTACAACTGAACTGTACAGCTGCCCATGGTATCGGCAACTCAGGAAGGCCCAGCCAGCAGCCCTGTGAGGCCGACCACGCATGCCTTCTCTCATTGGCTGCACTCACTGTGATGAACCGTAGAGCCACACTATTACAGTCTGGGTACTTTCTGTAACTCTTACAAGGCACTGGAAGCTCACTTTAACTTTAAAAACTATACAAGGGCTAGCAGTGAAGAGATGCCTTGGGGTTAAAAACACTTGCTGCTCTTGTGGAGGACTGGGTTCAGTTCCCAGCACCCACGTGACAACTAAAAACCTCCCGTGACTGTAGTTCCAGAGGATCTGGCACTCTCTTCTGGCCTCAGCAGGCACTGAACACATGTGTACATACCTACACATATATACAAAAGTAAAAATAAATTCTTAAAAAGTCTTCAGAAAGTCAACTATGTTTCAATAAAGACAACCTGGGCCAGTGAGATGTTCAGTGAGTGAGGGCACCAGCCCCCAAACTTGATGACCTGAGTTTGATCATGACAGAAGAGCACGGACTCCCAACTTGTCCTCCAGCCTCCATACATGTGCACATACATGTGTGTGTGTTCCTGTGAGCACCCATACATATATACATAAACGTAAAAAGAATTCTAGGAACAATCCAACAACAGGGACAAGGTATCTAAGATGTTGCTGAAACACACACCTGGCACACTAGAGCATAGAGCTGTGGCCATTCCGACTCCTGGATATAAAATCAAAGGGAGTCAACACATACATGCATCTGATTGTCTGCTTACTATGGAATTACACTTATAGGTTAATAAAATGCCAAGCCAAATGTACCTAATGTCTGAGTCCACTCCATGGAGTTCAGTTACCAGTGATTACTGAAACAATGGCACCACAGACAAGATGAAAGACCTCATTTCCATAAATGTACTTTCAACAAAAATCTGAAATAAGAACATAGACCTAGCTAGGCATAGTGGTTCAGGGCTTTAATCCCAGCACTTGGGAAGCAGAGACAGGTAGATCTCTTGAGGGCCTGGGGCCAACCTGGTGGATATAACAAGTTCTAGGCCAGCCATAGCTAACAGTGAGACTATCCTAAAAAACAGCACAGAAGCAGGCATGGTGGTGCACACCTATAATCCTAGCACTTGGAAGGCAGGGCAGAAGGGTTTCTAGTTCAAGGCCACCCAATGAAAGACTCTCATCTCAAAAAGAACACACTGGACAGGTAGTGGTACTCCCCAAAAAGATGGAGTGCAGGTTGACAGTATGTAACGTACACTAACACACCCCACAGACAGATGCATAGACAGCTCAAAGTATCAGCAGAAAGAATCGCAGGGAGAACACCATGTAGAACCAGATGGGGGCATGGATTAGAATATAGAGCTCCTGACTATCCCATCTTATAACAACCTGGATCCAAGACAGGAAGGCCTGAGCCGGTGGGAGGTGGGGCTCTCTAGACACATCAGGAACAGGCTCTCAGGCGTCTTTATTGGATTTGCTATGTTGGAGGTGTTCCCTCCCAACCTCCAGTCACATCCACACCACCAGTCTTGGACTGCTATATATGACGACAACTCAGGCTATAAGCACAGGCCTGTTCCAGCTCTGATGAAGGCCCAGAAGACAATGACAACAGCTGTTAAAAGGTAAGCAAGAATGGTCCCAAAGAAGAAAATTGATGATTTCCAGGGTCACTGCGCTTCAGTTTACCCTGACAGAAGCTTGCTAGCCTCTCACAGGAATATTATTTCCTTCTGGAACTAAGAAAACAACTCTGAGAACACGTGTTTCCAAACAAGTTTCCCCAAGAGAGTCTGACAGAAAAAGCAAAAAGTCTGAGCCTCATGAGCCAGAAGCCACAGAGGCCACAGAGGCTGCCCAACGCCTGCTTGTTTCACAGAATCATCTGGGGAATAGGAAACATCCACTCCCGGAGAAGGCACACCTGCTCTGTGGTGCGGTGTGGCCTGGATCCTGGGAAGCTTGGACTTAGCAGCGGGAAGGCCTACTTCAGATGAAGCAAAACACGTCCCTAGTTTCCACAGACAATCAGTTCCCTCCTGACACCTAGCCCTGCTTCCCTAGACACAGGGTAAGGGGTAACAAAGCAGGAAGTGAAGGCACCCCCTCACTGGCAGCCTGTCCATGCATGTGTGGAGGGGAAAGGAGCTATAGTGTTCCCCTAAGGAAGATGGACACATGCAAACATCACCGAGAAGCCTTGTGCCTGGTCCACACGGGCTGCTGCTCACTCCCAACTTGCAGTACCAAGGGGGCTGAGAGGAACCACACTTTGAGTGGTCCTCTGGTCACTGCAGCAGAGCAGAAGGTACTAGGTGTGGACCTTCATGAGAGTAAGCTGTAGTTACTGTGTGTACCATCATGTGTCTCAATTTTAAAAAAGAGAACTAGGGTGGAGAGATGGCTTCATAAATGTACTGTTCTTGCAAAGAGCAAAGATGGGCTCTGTGCCTGGCGCCCATCTGAAGCAGCTCACAGCTGCCTGTAACTCCAGCTCTAAAGGATCCAACACCTTCTTTTGGTCTCCATGGGCACCTATGGTTACATGCACATAGCCAAGCACAACGCACACACACACACAAAAGCATCATACAATTTTTTTTTTTTAAAAGGGTTTCTCTGTGTAGCCCTGTCTGCCTCTGCCTCCGGAGTGTTGGAATTAAAGGCATGTGCCACCATTGCCCAGCTAGATACACATAATTTTAAAATAAAATATTTTTTAAATGTTTACTTGATGTATATGGGTGCTTTGTCTATATGTATGTCTGTGTATCACATGTGTACCTGGTGACCTCAGGCCAGAAAAGGGTATCAGATCCCCTGGAACTAAAGTTATAAACTGTTGGGAGTTTCTATGTAGATGAATTAAAACTGGAAACGCAGTCACAGCTCTTAACCACTATCTCTTCAGTACCAACAGAATAACCCTTCATAAACAATGAAACTATAGCAGCCCACTATAGAACAGACAGCCTTTGGGGTCAAAAGCTGCCCTAAAAATACAGCCTGGTTTAAAACAGAACTCAGGGGTTGGAGAGATGGCTCAGAGGTTGAGAGCACAGACTGCTCTTCTAGAGGTCTTGAGTTCAATTCCCAGCAACTACATGGTGGCTCATAACCATGGCTCTTCTGGGCTGCAGGCATACATGCAGGCAGAATGCTGTATACATAATAAAATAAAGCTTAAAAAAATAAAAAGCAAAAACACAAAAACAGAACTCAGTTCTCCCTCACAGTGAGTCACACTAATCCTGACAGAGAGCAGCAGAGTCTCCTTGCAGCCTCTAAGGAAGGCCCACCAGGCTCCCATACGAAGAAAGAGCTTTCTGGACGGCTGGAAAGAGCCCTGTGTCTTCCCACTGCAGGAAGCAAGGCAGGAGCATCCCAACCATATATGGTGAGGCAGGGCAATCTGCCTGGTGCACTCCAATGGCAAGAAAGCTGTGCCTCCTCAGCAGGGGCAGAAATGAGGGGGATGCCTGTGTGTAACAGGCAGAAGAAACTCAGAAAGGATACAGATAACGAATTCATGATAGACGCGAGGACACAGATGGAGATGGCAAGTCTGAGATAAAGAGTGGGACTGGGTGGGCTGCCCTTGGGAGACGGGCATCTCCTCACTCCTACCCCAACTACTGACTGACGAGTAGCTCCCAAACTAGCCCTCTCTAGGTCTCCCCCATTTCTACCAGCCACATCCCAGGCTCATGAGGACAAAGAGGAGCACAAAGGTACCCTGGATAGCCCCTGGTATCCATGGACTACTCATATCAGTGGATAATGTTGGCAAGCTTCAGACACAAGGAATGCGGCTCCACTTGGATCCCTAGGATTATTTCAGAAGCATCAATAATACTAATGAGGATTTAATCACCCTGGGTGTGGTCTGAGCTTTGGAATATTTAAAAGTCCGACATGATCTTGTATGTAGGCAGATCTGGGTACACAGACCTGCCAACTCCCTTAAAGGGTCCTCAGAGACATCATGGGAGACCCTACCCCATACCAACTCCAGCCAGCTTAGCTGTTCACACCCATTCTTGCTGAGTGAGAAGATTCTAAGGAGGGCTTCCAATGGACTTCCATTGTTTAAAGGACATTTCCTGCTTAGACAGAGGCAATGCAGGCCCCCAGAGACAGCAAGAAAGGAAAGGGCTTTTATCTGGTGCCTTATACAAAAGGACCTTTACCTCTGCATCTCATAGGTAGGCAAACTAGGGATCAGAAAGGCTAAGCAATTCAACTCAGGGCATCACCAGGGTTTTTATTTTTTAATTATCAAAATCCATCTCTGTCTCTGCAGAAAAGCCCTTGAGAAAAAGAGTAAGAGTTTCCAGGAAGTCAGGAGCCCTGTGGGCACGATGACCACCTACCTCCTCCCAGCTATCACATGGCAGGTGTTCAGGAGGCCACCAAACCCAGGCCTCTCCACAGACACATCATCAGCAAGGAGCTGAGGCAGCTACCACATAGCTTCTTTCCCTACGGAGCCCTGTGCTTACTGCTGTGATGATCATTAAAGACAGAGGCCCTGGAGGCACCCCAAAACAGCAGAGGGCCACAGTGGTTGTCACTGGTCCTTGTCTTTGCTGGTCCCCCTCCACTCCCCAGGAGGCCTGTGTCAATCCACATGGGCCATTCCATTGCCAACTGAGAACCCCAGCTGCTCTGGGCAGCGTCCAAATGTTAAGCTGCTTTTAGAAAACTGGGGATTCATCCCTGGGCAGAAGGGATTTAGCCAGAATTGGGCACCATTTAGAGAAGATTACACCCTAATTGCCCTGGTGTCAGCAGGCAAGCTCCTGCCAGCTGAGCCCTGGGACTGGGAGAGGTCTCTGGAGACCCTGGCTTCCCTTTCCAAGGACACAGAGCCCAGCACTGGGGCCTGGGGACCAGTCATCATCTTCCGCAGCAGCTGGCTCAACATAGGACTTCCATTTAGCAGTCTGTGGTCAGGACAGTAGGAGGGGCCTAGACGCCCCACGGGCAGCATCCAGCTCACATCTGTTCTGGGCCAGAGGAAGACAACTCGACAGGCATCAGAGCAGCCTGAAGCAGCCTGGCTACAGACTACGGATGCATGTGTCAGCAGCCCACTCTCCTTACTGTCTCTAGCCCTCGCCACATCCTTTCACCTCACTAGCCTGTTCAAGCAAGAGAAATCAGTGAGACTCATGGCCAGAAAATGACAGAAGAACCTCAAGTACAGGCCATTTCTACCCAGACCCTAGAAGGTTCTCACCTCAGGACCAATAACAAGAAAAGAGCCCAAGAGAGATGAGAGACCACTACAGGCTGTCAAGATTCACAGGCTCCATTTTTCTAGCTCTGAAGGACCTGGAAGATGGTTGAGCTTGTAGACAACACTGCAGCCCTGTCTCAGGATGCAGTGGTGACACATACCCTGGTGCACATCCGACCCTGGTCCTCTAGGGGCAAGTCCCCACAACAAAGAACTTGCATACCTTGAAGTGATATCATTAGGCTCGGACTAAAGGATTCTGGGACTACGTTTCCTAAAAGTTAGAGGAACAACAGATGTCTGATCTCCAGTCCTTGTACTGTCTCATGCTTTGGCCTTGTCAAGTCACCTGGGGAGATGTCCATTCCTTCTCATGCTGTCACGTCCTATCATCCTGGATATCCTCTTTTAGACACTACCATGGACTATGTCATAGTCTGCTTTAGGTTGACTAGTTTGTCCTCATGATATAGCAGTTCTGGGAGGTAGGTCTAACAGGAGACAAATATGACAGGAAGAGAGCCCTCATGCACGAGTGCCTTCTTGTGCAGCAGCCCTCAGCAGAAGGCCAGCAAGTACAGGGGTTATGCTCTTAGACTTTCCAGCCTCCAGAACTGTATGCTCAGAAAGCCCTCTCTTTCTGATGTTCTGTTCTAGTAACAGGAAGAGGACTACAATAAGGTCCAACTGTAACAGCAAGAGAGCCGCAGCCATCGATGTTCTGTTCTAGTAAAAGGAATGGGACTCAGATGTGGTCCCATGGCCACAATGCAAACCACAGCTGGTATCTGGAGAAAGCAATCCTTACAACCCTCACCAAGACCTTACAGAACAGGATTATATGTGGGGTTCTTAAAGGAAGGGTGCAGGCAACCTCAAGTCACCAAAGATGACTTCTTGGAGGGGTTAGGGAAAGGCAGTCCCCCAAGTCTCTCTCACCCTTGGGATTTCTGGGAGTAGGACGGTCTTTCAGACTTCAGTTCTTACAGGTAAGGAGAAAGGCAACCCATGGTGAAGACTGGGGCATGGCCACAGAATGAGGAGAAAGATGGACTGAACCATAACATAAAAATAAACAAAGATGGGCTGGGATGACAGCCCTCTGCCATCAAGTCTGATGACCTGCATTTCATCCTTACAACATGGGGGAAAGAAGACTGACTCCCATAAGGTGTCCTCTGGCCTTCAAGCACAGGGGCATGGGGAGGGGCGTACAAAATTATAAAGTAAAAACACATAAAGAGGAGATGGGTCAGTGGGTAAGAGCTTACCATGTGAGCTTAAAATTCAAATCCACAAGGACTCACATAAAAAGCCAGGTATGACAACACACTCCTGTAACGCCAATGAGGTAGAGGCAAAGTAAGGCAAAGATAGAAAGGCCACTGAGGTGTGCCGGCCCCCAGCCAAGCTCCAGTTCCACTGAGAGACCCTGTCTTAAAGAAGCGAGGTGAAATCAGGACACCCAGTGTCCCCCTCAGGCCTCTGCACAAGTGCAGGGTTGCATGCACACCACACAAATATGCCTTCCTATCTCCCTTCTCTCTCTCACACACACAAGTGCAGGGTTGCATGCACACCACACATATATGCCTTCCTATCTCCCTTCTCTCTCTCACACACACAAGTGCAGGGTTGCATGCACACCACACATATATGCCTTCCTCTCTCCCTTCTCTCTCTCACACACACAAGTGCAGGGTTGCACGCACACCACACATATATGCCTTCCTCTCTCCCTTCTCTCTCTCACACACATACGGACACATACATAAATCAATTTAAAAAGACAGAAGCCCAATAAAGTGGTTAACACACTGTTAGAACAGCATTGTACTAACAAAAGAAAAATCACATTGCTCAATTGAACAAAACAGGGGTTCCAGAAAGAGAGCCCCACAAATACTACCAAATGATGTCTGACAGAGAAGCAAAGGTAATTAGCCACACCAAACCAACTGGACACTCACACACAAAAAATAATCAAACAGTGTCTTAAACTCTTCACAAAAGTTAATTCACAGTAGACCAGAGTCTTACATGAAAAGTGCAGAACTGTGAAGGTAGCTAAAACTAAAATAACAAAAGTCTATGTGACCCTGGGTCTGGTTATGAAGCTCGCAACACTAAAAACACAACCCACGAAAGCAAGAGTGGCATGACGTAGAACACTTGTCTGTCAAAGACACCACTAAGACACTGAAAAGACTAGTATGGTCTGGGACTTAGACCCAGACAGTTAAGTGCTTGCTGTGACCACACATATACTAAAACAGTACTTACATCTGAATAATATGAAAGCAAGCGACTGGGTTGAAGATGTCCAAAAGATCAGGGAAGGTATCAAATCCTACTAATGGCAAAGGGGCAAAAGGAAAACGCCCTGGGTTCCAACCTGAGCATGGCAACCTAGTAACGACGGACTGAAAGGGTGAAAAGACACCCAGGGCCACGCATCCTCAGGATCGGCAAACTAACAGTAGCTACGGCATTCCACTGTGCACACACTAAAATGGCCAATGTCCAGCAGCAGCAGGGAAAGCTAGCAAGAATGAACCGGGGCAGTGGGAGCGCTCGCTCACTACTGAGGGGAATACCAAATGGAACAGCCCACTTGGAAGGCAGGTCCACTTCTTACACAGCTACATGGAAGATTAGAAAACTTATGTCTACAGTAGGTTTATTCATAATCGGAAGAGGTGAAGTGACCAGAACTCCCTTCAATGGGTGAAGAGTTGGTGAAAGGAGATGAAGATGAAGGTAAGCCTTCATGGTTCCAGTCACATGGCATTCTGATAAAAATAAAATTAGAGAGATGGTAAAAAGATAAGTGACTGGCAGAGGCTTGGTAGGGTGAGAGTAAGTAGGTGAAATACAAGTAATTCTTCTTCAAGTTAGAAGGATACTATGTACTTGTCGAGGCCAGACAACACACACACACACACACACACACACACACACACACACACACAAAGCAATCAAAGATCTTAAGATACCTAAATGTCTTAAAAATCTAAATTGGGGATCCTAGGGTAGAATGCATCATGTGGTCAAACAATTTAAATTCCAAGTGAAGGGCACAGAAATATTACAATGGGGTAAGTAACTGTGGGGCAAAGTGAAATACATAAAATGAAAGGCAAAAAGCTAGTGAAGTAGACTACTGCAGCACACATGAACCATCTGGACACCTGCACATGTGAACTAGGACCAGTGAGTGACAGTGTGACAGATGGTGGGTGCCAAATGTCTCACTGCTGGGGTAGGAGGCTCCAGATGAGCAGGTGGTGAGAAGGAAGCATGTGGTGATAGTGAAGTAACTGAATTCCTGGTTGCAGATACGTGTGTACACGACTTAGCAGACACTACTCGCTCTGTGGCTGAGAGGGCCTAGCATTAACCGTACCTTGGTGTGATGAGCAACTTGATCTTTGTGTCTAATACCTCACTCATCTAAAGCAACTGGGGCTTCTGGCTCCAGAACAAAATATAGACCGTCTTGTGGCATCAGAAAGTAAAAAGGTATTAACAAGAGGCTGGGGAGATGGCTCAGTCAGTAAAGTCCTTGCTGCTCAAGTGAATTCAGATCAAAGGCACCTATGTACACTTTGCCAGCACCACAGAGGCAAGACAGGAGGATGGTAGGGACAGGTCTTGCTCTCCGGCCAGTCTAGTCAAATCAGTGAACTGTAGGTTCAGTGAAAATCTCTGTCCTGAAAAACATGGTGGGGAGCAATTGAAGAAGACACCCAACTTTATGTCTCACCTCTATACATATGTGCACTGGATACCCACCCCCTGATACACACACACACACACACACACACACACACACAGAGAGAGAGAGAGAGAGAGAGAGAGAGAGAGAGAGAGAGAGAGAGAGAGGAGAGAGGAGAGAGAATGCTTAATAAGCAAACAAAAAAAAAAATCACAATAGAGCTATGTCGGGATCATAAGACCCAAAGCTAGAGAAAGTTGTAGCAGCCAAATTAAGTATTATTACAACCTAATGAATGAAGTAAAACTCCAATGTGTCTATTCTGATAAAACAGCAAGGGAGAAGTGAGAGCAAAGGATAAGCTGTGTGAAACCCAAACACTTCTCTGAGTTCCTCCCAGAGAGCAGTGAGTCAAACAGGAAAAGAAACAACGCTAACGTGGAGAAATGTGTGGGGATTGAGGAGAGCCCCTGCCTCAAACCTTCACACCTTTGTTCATGTTCTCTGGCTTGGACAGGTGCACAGTATCATTTTATACCTTTCAGTGCCATACACAACTGTTTTACCACCTCGGAAACCAATCTCTCTCTTACACTGCACACCCTGCCTCTCGCCACGAGTCTCAGTAAACAAAAGCCATGGTGAAGCACGGACCCTGGAATGTGAGAACACAGGACTATGACTGTCCTCTTCTGAACCTGTCATTCAAACCCACTAAAAAATACCAAATACCAAATGCTCCCATTAGTGATGTCTACCAAACACCCGACCTATCTTTCTTTAAACTGTCAAAGTTGCCCAAAATAAGGAATGTCTGAGAAATTGCCACAGTTCAAGTACCTGAGAAGACATGGTGACCGAGTGTAAGGTGATATCACAGATGAGACCCTGGGTTAGAAGCAGGACACCAGGAGAAAACAAAGAAGACCCGACCTAAACGAAGTGCAGGCTTTATGACAACTCCCTGGTACTGACTGGTTCATGGACTGTAACAAACATATCACGCTAAGGTGCTGCTGAATGAGACTGGCAGGGTGCATGTCCACACCAAACCTCTGCACTGTCTGAAAGTTTATACATCTAGAATAGTCCTAAGTGATCTGCTTTTAAATGAATGATAAAAAGGCAGCAGTTTGACAGTCAATGGTTAAAAACACAGAAATCCTGGCACATGACACTTGGCTTTAACAAGGTGCTGAGGGGCTGGTACGGATGTAGTGTCATGGGCTGACAGCTCTGGGGCTTCTGTGAGGTGGTAAGAGGCAGATTTTTCACTTGGTATAGGAAATGTCCAATCAGACATACAACTGTATTCTCTCGCGGCTCAGGCCAGCTGTGCCCAGGGCTCTGTGTTCACTAATGTTGCTTGAGCCAGGGTCTCATGTCCTTTAGGTTGACCCTGACCATGCAGCTGAAGATAATCTTCACCTTCTGATCCTCCTGCCTCCACTTCACAAGAGCTGAGATGGCAGGTGTGCATCTTCTCACCCTGTCTTTGTGGCACCGAGGATCAAATCCAAGGATACGTGCAAGCTCGCCAAGCACTCTACTGAGCTACATCTCCAACCCCTTTGGTGTTTTTTTATGAATGAAATGACACAGGCAACATAAAATTCCCAATATTTTCATCTCTCCTCACATATCAATCACTTCCACACAAATAACTCTAGAAATCTCACTTGAGGCAAGCTGAGAAAACCGAAGTGCTGCTAGGACAAACAGATACCATTAAGAAATTGTTAGGTTTCAGGCTTGAAAACTCAACAGCTCTTGTTGTGTGGGAAAATACGCCTTGTTTTCTCAACAAAGCTACTGCTACAGAAGTAGCAAAGCAAGATGGACTGAGGCACAGAAGCAAGAACAGCCACAGCCAGCAAGTGCAGGCAGCACCATGGCTGCTGGGTCCACTGAACCCTTCTCTCTACTTCTGCTTTACTTAAGTAAAGCTGATGTGGTGGCAGACGCCTTTGATCCTCAAAACTAAAACCCAACCTAAACCAAACCAAAATACAAACCCCTACAACTTGTCACTTTTTGAAAACTGGCAGCCGCGCGGCGGTCTCCCTGCGGCGGTGTCTGTATCTCACACATATTCTTGGGAAAGGGACCCACAAGAACGAACACCCAGTGTCGCCACTTCTCCTCACGGCACAGCTTCTACAGCAGACACTGGGAGCTCTGCTGTGTTCTGAAGCTCCTAGACTGTACAACTGAAACAGGGAAGGGGCTCCCACTCTGCTCTCCTCAACGCCATCGTCCACCTGCGCAGGGTGGCCAGCCGGCTTTAGGAAAGTTGAGGGGGACTGGCCTCAGCCCAGGCCCTCAGCCTCTATCTACCTCTCTCCACCTCCAGGCTTGGTCTGGAGGGGAAAGAGAACGGTCACACTACTCTTTTCTGCTTCACTTTGAATACTGAACCAGAGGGACCTGGAGCCAACCCTCACCTATCTGAGCTTACATTGTCATGAGTCACACACTGTCATCACATGGCTGGTAAAGAAATCATTCTTCCCCCCATGTGCAGAACAACCTGTCATCTAGTCCACACATGAGAAAGAAGGGCTGACTAGAGAGAGTGCTGCCTCGACTGACAAAAACAAATCTGTTCTCCCCTCGCAAATAAAGACCTGGGTCCCTGAATAGCCCCAGCAGCAGGATTCCCACATGAACCTGGGTTAGGGCTCTCGCTGATGGTGGTTGCTCAGACCTAACGGAAGGACAATGACCATCCAAGTAGTCTTAGTATGCCAGACTGTTGTGACAGGCACCATTATTAAGCCACCAAGGCCTAGACAAAAGAGTGGTTCATTGAAGGCCACACAATTTCTGAGAGCCCAGACAGGGTTCCCAAACACTCCTCTGACAGACATCACAGAACTGGGCACCGCACACAGTCAGCCTCCTCTCTTGCTCAGGCAAAGCTTGACTTCCCTGAGGCCTGCTGGCTCCCCTGAGAGTGATAAGCTCCCAGCACTGGGCTTGGGCCTCCCCCTGGCTCCACCTGCTAAGCCTCAAAGTATGCTTGGCATCTCTGAAGACAGGCTCACTCCATCACAGCTGTGCCAGTCCTGTGTCCAGTGGAAGGTGGCCAAGGCCACACCTCCACATGCTGGCAGGGCTGGCCTGGGGCATTCACATGCCTGGGACAGATTCTCTGCCAGATATAGGTACCTGATTCCCATGCCCCTCAGAGCACCACCAGGGTATGACATGGCAGTTAACACGTTATTAAAAGTAGAAGAGGACTATCAGATTCCTTCATGATGCCCTGTCCACCATTTGATAGTTAGAAAGGCAGGCACAGAAGGAAGGTCAGCCAGCAGAAGGCGGACCACAAGGCTACTGTTCAGATGCCTACAGCTGCCTCACGACTGCCCTAAGGAGCTGCAAGACCCTCAAGTGGACCATCTCCATACAAACAGGTCATTACTGACACTCCACATGATCCCACCAAACACACTGTGGCTCCCATGCCTCCCCCCCGCCCCCAAGATCTATCTGCTCAGAAATGGATAAAAGGACACTGTGAGGATGTCAGAGGGTCAGGGGAACCCCTATTCACTTAAAATTAGACCAGCACTTTCCCCTCTCTGGAAGCAAACACTCCAGAAAGCTGGACCTCATGTTGGTAGGGCACCAATCTGTGTACCTTGAAGTCTACCCTCTGCTAACACCTTCAATTCTCCAGCCTCAAGTGGCACAAGGGTTGGCGACAGCAGCTCAGGCAAGCTCAGAGTCAAAGGGCCTGCCAGAAAGTGTCTAAGCTTGAGAGGTGAGTGGGACTTCCAGGAAGAAGGGAAACGCAGAGTGGCCCCAGAAACTGGCAAGGCATGACACACAGGGCAGCTCTCAGAGGTGGCAGGAGCAGATAGTGAAGCAAAGACAGACAGGCATAGGGAGGTGCAACAAGCATGATAGCAAGGAGCTCGAGGCATGAATGACGTGGAGCTAGGCTGACGAAGCATTTACTAGGTGTCAGGGTCTGAGCCCAGCCTGACGCTGGATTCCACCCACGTGGGCATGGTGATGCACACAGCTCAGCGCCACCAGAAGTGACAGGGGACAGCAATGAGGGTGTGTCCAGGCCTGTTCACAGACCAAGCCCAGGTGGAGGGAAACTGCTTCTGGGAATCTCTCATGACAGAGATGGGGAAGCTGAACTCAGCCCATTCTCCTACAGTACCTGCCCTGCTCTGCCAGCCCAACACACCTATATACCCAAAGCCACAGCGAAGGACACAGCAAGATGTTTCATGACTACTCAGGACCATGAACAGGCTGGCAAAAGTCCAGCTAATTCTCTTCCCCACCATTCTGGATAAGGAGAAAAGGCACAGAATAACTTGGGACAGATGTGGCCCTGACTGAGTCAGTCACAAAATATAAGCAACACACACAGGCCATGGGACATCCTCTCCACTTGTAGTTTCAGTCAACACCCAGGCCATGGTTGTCAGCAAAACACAGCCATTCACCCAGAAGTAAAGACAGCGGGGTCAACACTGAGTCCTCTCCTTAGATCTGGTCATAAACCCTTTCACCCAGGTCAGACGGCTTCCTCACCTCAAAGACTTGCACAATTAAATGCGGGCAAGAGTACCAGCATCTCAACTACAGTGTAACTTAACTTGTTAGTAACTAAATCTACCACCTTTAAAGGAACAAACAACTTAAGACAGCTCACCTCTCTGGGGGAGAAAACTTCCCACAGGAGCCTGCTCTGGCATGGGTGAAGAGCAGACACAATGCTGACAAGAGGCAAATTTGGCACCAACTTTTGGCAGCACTCTCTGAAGCTGATGCATTCCTCTGGATTCTACTAGAAACTTCTGGAAGAAACCTTATCCCACCTCACAAAGGGGAGAGGAGCAGTCTGCCCAAGCGTATATAGCCAGTGTGTGGATGGCATTAGGCTAAGAAGATACCTAAAGGGCAACCAAGAGAACAGATCACGTGTCCTGAGACGTTTCCCTCCAGATAACGACAAGGCTATATGTGGACCATTGTTCTTCACTGTGCCATAAAATGGTTCTGCCCATAATAATAATCCCATAAGGTTGACCAATGGAAGTCACCAAAGTTGGGACCAGCTAGGTCACCAACAGCCTGTTTTCACTGCACATGGTACTGAAGGAAACCTGTTAATTCAGAAGAGGATAGTGGGCTTCCCAGGAGAGGCTCACAGGCATTCCACAGGAAGTGAGAAGGCAACCTATCTGTATGTGCAAAGGGAGCGGCACTATAATTAACAGTTGCTACCTGCCTGGAGGACCAAGGAGGGGGGAATGGGAGCCCAGAAGACTAGATTTGGGAAGAGGACACACCCACTCCATATTTTCACAGTCCTGACCTTCATCTATCACATCACTTTGCTTGCCCCTCCCCCTCCAGGGGGGTCCCATTTCTTTGGTCAACCCTCTGCCAATGGAGCCAGGCTTGGGAAAGTTACTGATGTCCTCTGACGGACAACAGATTTGAGAATCTGTGTGAAGACTCATTTCCTACCCACCCAAAGAAGCAGCCACTTCTGGGACTCACCCAGCCCTGCTCTACCCAGACTTTAAGGACTCATTCCCCTAGAAAGCAAGAGAGGCTCTCAAGAGTTCAGGAGCCTATCCAAAGCTGACTGGGAGCAGAAGTATCAAAAGATGAGCCTGTGATTAACACTCAAGAGCAGAACTAGGTCTCACAGGGAAGGGAAACTGGTTAGATAATCCAACAAGCTACCTGTGTGGCCCCATGCCAGGCCTTTCCAAATATAGAATACTAAAAGCAATACTTCTGGATTGGCAAAGCTGTATTCCTATTTTGCAGAGCTGGAAGCTAAGGTTTGAGGAGAGCTTACCCATGCCTCACCCAAGGCTCACCCATCACAAGCAATAAGAAGGGGTTGGTCCAAACTCAAGTGTGTCCTTCTCCCATAAAGCATTTCCCACACAGTCTCCAGAACAAGGCCGGGGAGTCAGGAAGGATGGGAGAGTCACTAATACTTAAATCATGCCTGAAAGCTGACCCAGGTCCCTCCTACTGCCCCTCCCCAAGCTCCTGGCCAGCCTGGAGGGGGAGGGGGTCTAACCTCTCTCCCTACAGTGGGATGACACAAAGCACCAAGTTTCCGACAGAAGAACACAGACTCCACGGTGACAGGCAGGGCCTAGGAGGCAGAGCACGACAGGAAGCAGTCGATGGAAGCCATGCATCCCAGGAGTGGGAGTACCATTAATGAGATGGGGGGGGGGGAGCGGGAAGCAGCTGGTTGAGCGACAGCGGGAAAGCCGGCCTGTCAAGGGTCATAGGCAACTAGGAGCTGCGACTCACTCAGCCCTGTATCCATCCCTTCCCAGCCTCAGGCAGCCACGAAACCAGATGAATAGCACAGAAAGCTGCTCCAAAAGAGGGGAAGTGATTTGCTTGAAGGTGACAAACTGTGGTCAACCAGCCCCAGGTCCAGCCTTTCCCAGGGGTCTCTTGCACGGACAGCCTCAGCTGTAAGGGCATCCTCTGCTCCCCACCAACCACAGACACACCCTAGGAGGCAATAACCATAGCAGGACATCAGTTCTCAACGAAAAGGCCAACAAAGCCTGCAAAGAAAACTAGCGGGTGAGTGGGGCACAGGGCCGAGCACGGTCCCTTCACAGTCACTGCCCTGGACCGCAACTCTAGGTCTCCTGCCCCTCCCCTGGTACCTCCCACCGCCATGGGCAGGGTGACCTTAGCGCCCGAGGTAGGGGTCGCAGCCGGCCACTCACCTCTTTGAGCTGCTCCATCTCGCTGCGGATGGCCTCATAGTCCACCTCGAGTTCCTCGAACTGCAGCTTGAGCTGGTGCTTCTCCTCCAGCACCGCCAGTCCATACTCGGCCGCCTGGATCTTCTCACGCGTGGTCTCGGCCAGCTCGTGGGACAGCCGCTTCACCTCGGCGCGCAGCCACTCCGGCTGCGCCTCCATCACCAGACGCGCATACTCCTCCTCCTCCGACGGCGCGGACATGGTGGCCGCGCGCCGAGGCCGGCTCCCACCTTGGCTCCCACAAGCCGGGCCCTCTTAGCCGCCGCTGCCGCCGCCCAGCCCCGACGGCCGCCCGCGCCGCCGCACTGCTCCTCCCTGTCGCGCGCGGAACACTGGGGGCTGCAGTCCCAGTGAGCATGGACTACACAACCCGCAGTCCCTTGCGCCCACCTGGTCCGCGGTTGTGATTGGTCTAAATCTCAAGGGGGCAGGCGCCTAACGTGACGCAAAGCTACGTCTCCCTTAGCATTGTGGGAGATGTAGTCCTACTTTACGCTAAGTGCTTTGCGGGTTGCGCGCTGCGCCCGCCTGGCTCCAATTGTTGATTGGCCGGCGCTTCTGACGTGACAGAAGTAGGGGTGCTACCGACCCCAGCCCAGGGATCCGGCAGCCACCCGGAGAACCTCCAGCCTTCCGCTCCCAGCCTTTGTGGAGTAAGGTGATCCGAGCTGTGGATCTCACGAGTAAGATTCGCGTCCTGCAACGTCAGAGCATGGCTGGTGAGACTGTGCGGCGCGCGCTTTATGCGGAATTTGAACGACGTGTGGCGGGCCGCGGGCACTGCCAAAAGGATGCCAACAGCCTGACGCTAGGGGCTCAGGGAAGCCCAAGCCCTCATACCACTTCCTCTTGTCCCATTGTCCGTTAGAATTTTCTTTCATGAAAATGAAGGCACCTCCGTGAGCATAATGTCATAGATGTGTTTAAATGTCTGTCCCCCATTTTCGGCGGGACATAGCTGTACTCTTCACTATAAGTCTAAATAAAACTTCCCTCCTTGCATGGTGATTTGGGTATAACAAGCTTGTTGTTTCTTTTCTCACTGCACACACCCCCGCAACACCACACCCTACAGCTGCGGACCACCATAAAACATAGAGGTCGCTGGAGAGAAGGCTAAGAGGCTAAAAGCTCTTGCTCAGCAAGAACAAGGACCTATATTTGCACCCCTAGAGCCCACCTAAAGCACAGTCTATCATCCCAATGTCCCCTAGGCAAGATGGGAAGTGGAAATTGGAGAATCCCCTGAAGCTAGTCTGGTGTATGAAAAGAGGGGGTCGGGAGAGAGGGGAAACAAGAAATACAAAGATAGCCGATCTCAAACAAGATGGAAAACAAAGACTGACGACTGGATCTCGTCCTCTGATTCCCAGTGCATGTGGGGCCTGTGTACCCACACAGGAACATGAACCCACTTCACACACACATGAAAAGAAAATCTAGGGTCAACACAAGAATTGCGTAGTAAATCAACTCGGTGTGGTGGAACACACTTTTAATCTTAGCCCTTGGTAGGTAGATGTAGAAGGATTTTAAGGCCAGCCTGATCTACATTATCAAGTTCCAGGTCAGCCAAGACTAAATAGAGAGACCCCGTCTCAAAAACAACAACAACAACAAAACANAAAACAAAAAACAAAAGAGAGAGAGAGAGAGAGAGAGAGAGAGAGAGAGCGAGCTGTATAAATAAATGTGTTATTCCTCTGTCTCTGTAGCCAACCAGCCTAATTTTGTACAACGGTCCTGGCTCTACACTGAGGCCCACACATCAGGCCCACGCAAGCTGTTCACACTAAGTGAAGGAGGATTTAGAAAGAACAAACCTTCCTCCGACAAGTCCCCGAGCTCTACAGAACCTGCACCTATCCATCCCTATCTGAACCTATGAGGCAGGTGTGAGTAGGGAGGGGAAGAGCCATGAGTTTCTGGTGAGAACCTGACCAGGGAACTTTGAACTTGAAGATAAAGGTGACTTGAGATACAAATGGTAGAGGTCACTACTCTTGTGGGCTTCCTTCAGCAGGGACAGTGCTGACCAGCAAGGTTAGGGCCTGGAGGAAGGTTTCTAGGATCTCCTTGTCACTGGTAGGAGTGGGGCAACCAGGAAATACTTCTCTGAGGAGATGACAGCAGAGAGAGGAGAGAGAGAGAGAGATCCAGAGGACTCCACACTCAAGGATGATGTGGATAGATCTCCCCCCAACTTGCAGATGAGAGACCACCTCTTTAGTACTCCCTGGGTCACAAGCCTGGCTCACTCAGCGCTCTCAAGATTCCAGTTCACACCATTGTTTTATGAATGAGGAAACTGAGGCCTGTTACCAAATCCTTGGTATTTATTGCCCTTGATGTCCCATCCCCTTATCCATTCATGCTGTCACTCCGCCTCTCAGCAAACACTGTGTGAGAGTTACCTGCCTGTCTCAATGGCCCATCACCTCTGCCTGAATCATTGATGTCGCCTCTTCCCCTCCCCTCCCCTCCCAAAACAAAGATGTTGAAACCATTTCCAAGTCTGTACTTGCTCTAGAAGGGCCTCTTCACTCCACCCACTTGAGTGTTGATTCCCCTTCTGTGCCTTAGTTGCTTCCTTCCATTGAGTGTGTGTATTCTTACATGGTGGGTGGGTCACCTTAGAACGTCAACTCCAGGAGGGCAGGAACCTCGACAAGGCCCAGCATTTTCTAGCCTCTATCTGGGGCTCCAACCAGGTTCCCGAGGGATTCCTCTCCCTAACCCAGCACCTCTCCCTGGAAAGGTACGCCCTCTGGTGATGAGGCAGAGGACTACAGGAGGCTGGAGGCAGCCTGGTAGAGAAGAACTTGGAGCTAGTAGTGAAGATCACTACTAGCCAGAAATGCAGTGTTCTTATCCACTGGTGAACTTAGGGGCAAAGAGGTGTGAATTTCTCCATATCAACGTGCTGTACAATTGTGAACAAAGGCTCCCGTGTGTCGGGCATCCCAGACAAAGCAGGTCAGTCCTGCAAAAAGATGCTGTCGAGGACTTACCAATATGGAGCACGTTGTGAGGCTCTGTGTACTCACTGTTGCCTGGTCCACATGAACTTCCCCTTGATGGCCCAGGAGCAAAGTGCTCTCTCATCTTCAGGTGGCAGCCTGCTTGGGTATGCTTGACTAACCTACAAGAACCAGGGGTGGCATAGCATTCCTGAACCCCCATGACATGTGACGGCAAATGGTTATGGGCTTAAATCTAAATCTCAACTCACTCAGCAAACCCCTGTGTCAGGCCTTGGAGAGCTCGGACACATTACTAGTTGCAATACCGGAGACCTTAACATCCTTATTACCACTTATCCTGCTCCGAGACCTGTGCCTCGGAATTAATTTCTTGGGTTAGTGAGACGGTTGAGAGGGTAAGGGTACTTGTTCCAAAACTGATGACCTGAATCCAGTCTCCGGACCCACATGAAGGAAAGAGAGTACTGACTTGCACAAGTTGTTCTGAGAACTATACATCTTACACACACACACACACACACACACACACACACACACACACACACACACACACTTACTCCTGGCTGATGAGCAGATGGATACACCTTTCCCTTGGGTACTCCTGCCCTGCCCTCCACATCTTTCCTCATGTATCTGGGGGCATGGGGTCCTGTGGCTTGAGCCAAGATAGCTCTGGATGAGACAGCCCATTGGGACTATCACCCAACAGCTAGGCTGCCTGCCAGCGCCTCTCCCAGCTTCACAGAGAACCTTTTGTCTTGTAAAGCTCTGACCTACTCCTTAACTGATGCACAGATTCAACGTGGACCCTATCAGAATCCCAGGTGGCTCTGTTTGTTTTCTAGAACTCTGTCAATCAATGGGATAGAACTGAGAGCCTAGAGACTAACCTGTGCCTTTATGGTGAGAGCAAATGCTCCAGAAAAAAAAAAAAAAAAAAAAGGGATATCAAAGAGTAAAGTGGGAACTACCTCATGTCGGGTGCAAAATTAGTCCAACTAGGATTAAAGACCCAGTTAGCATCATAATACTCCAGAAGAAAACATGGGGCTAGATTTTTGTGGCCTTGGATTAAGCAGTGGTTTCCTAGTTGTGACATCTGAGCCAAGGGGCCGTGGGGTGGGAGGTGGGGAGAGAGAGAGAGAGAGAGAGAGAGAGAGAGAGAGAGAGAGAGAGAGAGAGAATATGCATCACCAAACTTAAAATCTTTCCTTCAGAGGATGATTTTAACAGTGGGAGAAATCCAGTGACTGGGGTTCAGCCCCTTAGCACAGAGGTGTCATCACAAGCTGCAACCTCGGGGCCTGGCACAGGGTATCTTGGACTTCTGCAGGCCATGTGTCCTGTGAGGACCCCATCTAAGAAAGAGCTGGCAGAGAAGGGGTTTTGTTTTCCTTTCTCTCTTTCCTTCTTTCTTTTTCTTTTGTCTTTTTATCTTTATCTTTTCCTTTCCTTTTTTTTTTTTTCTTTTCGTTTTGATAGTCTCTCTAAATAGTGTGTCTCTGGAACTCAGTCCAATCTGCCTCCGCCCCCCACCCCCCGCCTCCCGCCTCCCGAGGCTGTGGGAGTGAAACATTTTCATCCCAGGTGAGGGATGAGGTGGGAGCATGAAGGGCAGGGGTGGGTGAAAAAGGAACAGAGAGAAGGATGAGAAGCTCTCTTGTGCACCGACATTGCACTTTATTCACAAGGACACTAACACCACTGTGTGCATTTGTTCACCCATGCTCATAATTGCACCATAGACAGAGGAGTCCAAAAGCCAGAAATCTATGTTCTCACAGTCCTGCATCACCCAGGTGCCAGCATGGCCCAAGACTTGGTGAGGTCCTCCTTCCCAGCTCATAAACAGTTCTCTGTTATCCCCTTCTTTTTAAAAAGAGAATGCTGACTGTGTGTGTGTGGGTGTGTGTGGGTGTGTGGACGTGGGACGTGGGTGTGGGTGGCACCCACCCACCCACACCCACACCCACACCCACCTGCATGCACAGAAGCCAGAAGAAAATATTGCCGTCCTCTATCAACCTTCTTCTAACCTGTTCCATTGAGGCAAGGCCTCTTCCTAGATCTTACATTTTCTAGGCTACACTAGAAGCCAGCCCCAGTAATTCTTCCGTCTCTGCTTTCCCTCCAGCTGGGATCACAGATGCTCACGGAGCACCGGGGTTGTTATATGGATGCTAGGACCAGAACTCTTGCCTCATGGTTGTGCATCGAGTTCTTTTAACCGCTAAGCTATCTCTCCAGCCCCCACCTTCTCTCCTTAGTGGACATCAGCCTTATTAGATCCGCTCCTTGCCACACATGAGCTCATTTCTTCTTTATTACCTCCTCATAGGCCTCATGAGGGACGGGAGCTTCTTCTATATGATTGCAGCAGGGGTACCCAATTCAGTCCATAGCAACAGAATGATAGTTATCAAATGATGGTTGGTAGGTGTCTAATAATCAATGCACACATTAAAAATTAAAGTTCCAGGGGCTGGAGAGATGGCTCCGTGGTTAAGAGAACTTATTGCTCTTGCAGAAGAGCTAGGTTTGTTTCCCAATACTCTCATGGTGGCTCGCAACGATCTGTACCTTCAGGTGTAGGGGATCTGGCACCTTCTGACCTCCAAGGGCACCAGGCACACATGCAGTGCATTCATATACATAGAGGCAGATGCTTGTCCACCTCAAAAAAAAATAATAAAAAGGTCCCAACTTATACCATTTTATGATATCTTTAAATACTTCATCTACAGCCAGTTTTAAGCTACCAACATCGACTAAAATGAATAGTGTCAGAAAGAGGCACACAGTGGTAACTATTGCCTGAGGATTCCACTCTGATACACAGACTGAGACGATGCCAAGAGGACAGATGAGAGCCAAAAGTGGCACAGGAGTTAGAAAGCGATGGAGCTTTTAGTGGAGTGCAATTGGACGCGTATACATAATTAAACCTCCCAATAGAAGCTGCAATGTTTCTGCAGTTTTAACAGTCTGCTCTTTTAAGCTCAGCACGTGCTGAACCACACAGTTCCAGCTGCGCGCCAAGAGCTTTGCAACTCTCATTTTCTTTTATTGCTATATTTACATATTTTAAATTATTCAAGCCGGCTCTTAAGATCTGCATGCCTCTACCCCTCAAGACTGGGGTAATAGGCACATGCAGCCATGTCTGGCTTTTTAAAAATAGGTTCAGGGGATCCAACCCCAAGTGCTCACGATTGCACAGGAAGCTTTCTTACACACGGAAGCATCTCTCCAACCCCTGTTGTAGGCACTTGTCAGGAAACTAAGCCAGGCATGGGAGGCCAGCTTGGACTACTTAGCAAACTGCAGGCCAGCTGGGGTTAATAGCAAGCACTTGCCTTGCAAGTATGACGGCTCTGGCTTTAATTTTTAATGAGTGAGTAGACTGTCACACATCTACCAACTATCACTTGATAGCTATTATTCCTGTTGCTATGGACCGAATTGCGTACCCTGCCCCCATCATATAGAAGCTCCAATTGCTAATGGGGTCTGTGAGGAAGTAATAAAGATTAAATGAGCTCATGTGTATGTGGAGGGAGCTGATCTAATAGGGCTAGTGTCTACAAGGACAGGCATACTCGTATAACACTTCACACACACACACACACACACACACTCAAAATACAAAAAAAAAATGTAGCTACTGTTTGTTGAGACTCTACTTTATCTTAGGTTTTGTTCAAGCCATAAGCATTTACCTTTGTTAAATCCTTACTGGAGCCTCATGGGTGTGTCATCTTTCTATTGCTGTAACAAATGACCTGAGACACTCAGCTTAAAAAGTGAAAGGGTTTCCTTTGGCTCACAGTTTTGGAGGTTTCAGACTGTGATCGGTTGAGCCCTTTGCTTCTAGGGCCTGCAATGAAGCAACAGTTCACATAGAATGAAGCTGTTCACCTTATAAAATTAAGAGAAAGGACAGGGCAGGGTCTCAGCCTTCCCTTCAGTGGGCATGCCTCCCAGTCCCTTAAAGGCTTCCCACCTGGCTATGTAACACACAGTCCTATAAGGTGCACATGTGCAGTGAGGTTGTCGTTCAGAAGTCAAAACCATTCTTGAGGTTGCAGACAGAGGAAGATTTAATACAGGGGACTAATTATGAAATGAAAAAGCCAAAAAAGTAGGTGTCAGGGACCTGTAGCTGGATCTCAGTGTCAGGCTGCACCGGTGGTGTCTCAACTGTGCAACAAGAACCAACAGAAAACCATGGCCAAGGTCGCAGCTGCCTGGACCCATGAAGCTGAGTAAGTGAGACAAGTCCTTGTAAGGTTTACATCAGCCAGCGCCTGCACATCAAGGCCACCACATAGTGCCTTCTTCCTTCTCTCTACTCGGAGTCACACCTCGCTGGTAGAATCCATACCCATCATTCTAAAAGGAACGGTCACTGGGAGATATAGCTTTCAGCTTGCTAGCCCTTGCGACCCAGAAGTGCTGTAGAAGTGGTTTATGAGTGGAAATAAGATAACAAGAGAAGGTACGGTTTTATTTAAGATTTATTTTTATTTTATATGTATGTATATGTGTGTGTGTGTGTCTGTGTGAGTGTGTGTGAGTGTATGCCACGTGTGTTTGGTCTGTTGCTATGTATTGTAGCGCTAAATCCTATACCCAAAGGTCTAGGCCTACAAGTGAATTCTCATGTTTACCAGCTTCTGATTGTGCAAAACTTACTCCTTCATTTAAAACGATTGGTTAGATAAAAATGGCTACAGTTAACTACTTGAGGGGGTTAGAGGCAGGTGGGTTTTTTGAGTAACCTGGTTGAGTGGGGTAGAAGAAAGAGAAAGGAGGACAAGGAGGAGGCCACCGTGATGAGATGGACCATGAGCACATGACCAGGAGAAGCAGCAAGGGTCTGAGGTACAGTGCTGTGGAGGTAGCCAGGTCGGCAGGTAGGAAAGTAGATTAGGGCTTACCCCTAGTAATTGTCAAAGCCAAAATAACCATAGCCGGAGTCTCATTTACTTGTAAGCTAGTCGAGGATAAGCTTAAGTTGTCTGTATTACACATGTGTGTGCAGGTGTCCAAGGAGGCCAGAAAATGACACCAGATTCCCTGGAGCTGGCGTTACAGACATTTGCTGGAAACCAGACTCAAGTCCTCGGGAAGGGCAGCAAACACTCTTAGCCACTGGGCCATCTCTCCAGTCACCACAGAAGAGAGTTTTTTGCAGTAAACATGTTATTTGGATCTAGATGTGGTGGAACATGCCCATACTCTTAGCACTCGGGAGGCTGAGGCAAGAGACTAAAAGGTCAAGGCTTGCCTGGGTACCTCAGTGGGTCTCTGGCTTGAGTGATAAAGGTCATAGAGTATGGGAGGTACAGGGTAGTGGTAGAGAGCTTTCTTACTAGGCGGGAAGCTTTAGGTTTACCCCACAGGATTGCAAAAATAAAGAAATAGATTGATTACATTACAAACAAAAAGTTATTTGGAGTTTTGGTGTGTGGGTATGTGTGTGCGCGCGCGCGCACACGTGCGCGCGCTCATGTAAGGCTGTGTGGGTATGAGTGAAAGCCAGAGGTCAATATCGAGTGTCTTGTAACTTTAATTTTTTTCAAATCCTATTTTTAATGATGGTTCTTAAATGCTTTAGTCTCCCTTGTAGCCCACCACCTACCAGAGGTAGTGGTAAAGAAAGGATACCAGGGGAGAGGACCTGTTTAGAAATGGTTCTTTGGAGCAACTCTATGTTGTCTGGAAAGCGGCAGTTTTGTTCACAGAGGTTAGCAGGCGGCGGCGGTGGCAGCAGCTCGATCCACTCCCAGACACCTCATGGGTACACCAGCAATTCAGTTCAGTTCAGAAGAGTCAGGTTAGCAACAGTGGTGACATGACCTAGCAGAGACAGCCAGGCCTCACCCTAGGCTGGAGTCAGCAGGAGGGACCGCAGGAGAAGTTCTCAGCAGAGCCTTTCTCAGGGAAGTGAAGATCAGCGAAGATGAGAGACCCACAAGCATTGTGCAACCAGCTGTACCAGCAAGCCAGGCTCTGCCTCTGTCACTCCTTGGAGTCCTGTTTATACCCTCCAAACATCACTCATCCTCCACGGGCCTTGCCTCAGCTTGTGTATCCAGTCAGCCTGAGTCCAAGAAGTGACAAGAAACTGCAGCGCACACCACTAGGAATTTTTGGTGTGTTTCTCTCTATGGTGTCCTGACAAACACAACTCAACTATGTCATGTAAGGCGGACCAATACATGTGTGCCGTTAGCAAAGAATCCTTCATCACGTGTCCTTTCACATACTTGCTTTAGCAGAAATCAAACTTGTGTCTCTTGTGTCTCCCTCTCTCCTGTGTCTGCTTCAGCGAAATGTTCCTTCAGCAGTCGGCCTTAGCCTTGCACACCATCCAACCAACTTTCCAAAGACCCCCTCAAGTTTCCACTTCGCTGTCTCTCTCAACAGCTCTCCTTTTCCTTTTCAGCAATGAACCTGCAGTGCATCATCAGTTCAGCGGGACTGGTATAGTTCAGCAAGCCCCAGATACCCACTGGGGATTTGAACTCAGGTCCTCACGCTTGCACAGCAAGCTGTTTACTGACCCAGCCATCCTGCCAGCCCTGAAATCATCAATTTGATGCCACATAGTTAAGGGATTAGTAAATCTTTCCCCCAAAAACACTTGTGAGTCTGGAGAAAATAATCAAACAGTGAAACAAACAAACAAACAAACAAACAAACAAACAAACAAACAAATGCAACAGCCTCATGCACTGAGTGCTTTGGGAATGTCCCAACTGCACCAAACCAAATATTTATGGAAATTGCTGATGTTGGATACAGAGGGTCTGTGCCGCTCTCAACGGGGAAAGCTGCTATCCATCTATCCATCTCTCTTTCTTTTTGTTTTCAGACCGGCCAGCTTTTATTGATCCATCTTTAAGTTGGCAGTTGTTCATCTGCCTTTGGGATCTTTAGGAGGTGCTCCTCTTCTGTCCTTAGGCTCCCCAGCTCCCAAATTAGAATTTCCTCTTGGTTCTTCTACATAACCTGCCGTTGTTGAATTTCCCTATCCATTGATGTCCTTTTTTTTTTTTTTTTTTTTTTTGAGACAGGGCCTCGATCTGCTTGTCTTTTAACTCGGCTGGGGCGGGGCGG
>NC_034605.1:52165432-52199708 GCF_900095145.1 Mus pahari | reverse complement strand
ACTCTGTAGACCAGGCTGGCCTAGAACTCAGAAATCCGCCTGCCTCTGCCTCCCAAGTGCTGGGATTAAAGGCGTACGCCACCACACCCAGCTCCCTATCGTTGAATTGTTACGTCATGCATATCTTTAAAAAAAATAATCTTTGAACTTCTTTAGGTCAGCTGCCTTGAAGGCGTTGTCTGGAGACAATGGGACACAATTCCTCTGGATTTCTTTTTTTCTGAGCATTTGTTAAATACTTGGCATTTGAAGTCCAGCATTGTACCAACTCAGATAGTGTTTGTGTGTGTGTATGTGTGTGTGTGTCTGTTCCCAAACTCTGTCTCCCTGATGATGTCAGGCTGTTTGGTTTTATTTATTTGGTTAAATTTATTTATTTATTTAATTTATTATGCCTAAGCCTTGCTTCCCTGCTTGGGCCTCTGTGACTTCACAGTTGAGCATTCAGCCAAAGGCTTGCCAGCTTATACTCAGAGCCAAGATGGCTTCTTCCCTTGGCCAAGATCTGTGTTTGAGCAGAAAATTGGGTTCTTACCATGACCACAGTGAAGTCTTCTCTGGCTTCTACACTAAGTTAGAAATGAATCTCAATAAAATGATCACAGAATCCTAAGTATTTCATCAAGACAAAAGGTTTTATTTTTGCAGAAGGGCGAGTACCTGTGTCAGATCAAGCATCAAGCACTCCCAGCATGGGTCCCACTAGGGTTTTCGTCCCAATATGAATCAGTCCTGATGGGTCAGAGCTAGGCTTCATTCGTACTCGAGTGGCTATTGTAAAGCCCTTCAGCTGGTAAGCAGAATGGAAATTTCAGCACTAAGTGCTTGCCCTCACATTTTGATTTCAAAAACTTCTGACCCCGGAAGTATTTGAATTTCTGCCAAGTGGCTTCTTTACAAATTTTTAAAAGCAGAGTTCTGTCTTCTTTAATCTTTGGATAGAAACAACCACACAAAACACGAAATAGAGAAGAAGAAAAAGAGTCTGTTTCTTTTACATGTCCCACGGTCGGAAGAGGGAAAGGAGGTGGATAGAGAAGGGAGTGGGTAAGGAGTGGGGAGCAAGCTCTCGGGGAGCCCCTGACTACAAGGCACTAACCTCATGACAGGAACCCCACCCTCACAACCTCCTAAAGGCTCTACTTCCAAACACCCTCAAATGTGTGAGTGAGGTTCCCAGGGGCCGGAGAAGAAACTTTTCTGGCATACCTGGACCCAGGACCCCTATAAACTGTAATTGCACTACCCTGTCGGTGAAGTCCTGGCCAGGGCTCCAGTTGGATGGGAAAGATATGAGGACAACGTGGCTGCTGGCTTGAGGAGCCTGAGCTGAGAATGTGCAGGAACGTCTGAATGGATTTCTGTGAGCTGTCTCCAGTTATCTCTCTGAACTTGTGTGTGGGATGGGTGCTACATCAGATTAGAGACCCCCTCCCTCCCTGTTGGGAGATGGCAAACAGGTAAGCTTGTTCCTCAGTCCATGTGAACTGAGAACATACAGAATCACATAACCCCATGGACATCATTATATGCCATTAATTTGAAACATTATACAGTACCTGCCAGGCAGAAAGATGATCACATCAATTAATGATAATACTAGACACTGCAAACTAGACACTGCAATCTTACCACCAAGAAATTCTCTCCAGAGCATCATGTGGTACACACACACACACACACACACACACACACACACACACACACACACACACACACACACACACAAAGGTAGCAAAGGTAGACCTTAGATTGAGGTTGATGTCAGGAGTCTATGAGCGCCACCTAGTGGTGAGAACTGAAATTTTGGACAAGGCCCCTGTCGGTTGCTATGTATGATACCTATTGTTAGAGACAAAATTACTGGCTTGCAAGTGGACATTAACTAGAACTCCAACAAGCCTGAGGGACCTAAAATAATCCTGAAATCTGAATCCCCGAGACACATGAGTGACGGCAAAGAGACACTCTAGGGAAGATAGTGCCGAGAAGAGATCCACAATGAGAAGGCACATCCTGTGAGGGCTACAAGTGGGTGCTTGCGCACACCCACAGGATGGCTAGAGAACCATCTGTGGGTCTGCCAGGTCCATGGCCACAGTGACGGTACCCTGTGAGGGATCTCCACTGAGCTGTAGAGCCGCTTAATTTAGAGATAGTTACTTTACAGTGAATGGCTAACATCTGACCCCCAAGGCCCCGGACCCATGACCTACTAAGGAGAAACTCAGAGCCAAGGCCCCGGATGGGATGGCCATGGGCTGCTTTCTTTGCAGCGGTGGAAGGATTGTGCAATGCTAAAAGCCCTTGTTTTAGGATGTCACTGACTTATAAGCTGTGACCAATGGCTTGGCTGTGGGCAGACAGCAGAGGGGAAGTGGGTTATTGACGGGATACCCAAGTGGGTGTGGCCGCATGTAACTCACTATTGACACCCAAAGAACCTTTCCAAGATCAGCGATCAAGCAGATCTAGTAGGCATGTGCCCTAGGGGTCTCGACTAGGTGCCCACCCGGATTTGACAAATGGGAGGACTTGGAGAACTCTAGCTGGGTAGAGATGGGATGCCTGGAAGAGTTTCTGACATCGCCTGGGGTATAAAATGCTATTTCTTGTCAAGGCAGATATAACTGTGCATGCCTGTGATCCCAGGGCTGGGGACACAGACAGGAGAATCTCTGGGGATTGTTGGCTAGACAGTCTAGCTGAACTGAGCAGCTCCAGGTTCAGTGAGAGTCCTTGTTTCAAAAATAAGGTGGGGCTGGGGAAAGAGGTCAGTGGTAGAACATTTGCCAAGCACGTTCGAGGCCTTAGGTTCAGTCCGGACCACGAAAATGGTGACAACGATATGCAAAGTAATTGAGTGGGACATTCAGCATCAATCTCCCGCATGTGCATGCACATACACACACATGCACACACACACACACACACACACACACACACACACTAAATAATCATATATTTTTTAAAAAACCTGGCATTGCAGGATGTAAACAAAGTCATGCTAATTATTAAAACTTAATTTTTAAAAGATGTATTCTTATTTTAAAGTGTGTGCCCTTAACCGGACCGTCTTGTCTAGACTGCAATTTAGGATTGCAGTCAGTGGGAGAGGATTCACCTAGTCCTGCCGTGACTTGATGTGCCAGGGTGGGGCCTCCCCCTTCTCAGAGGAGAAGAGGAAAGGGGGATGGAGGAGGGGGGCATGTGACTGGGACGTACAGTGAATGAATGAAGAAATAAATAAATAGATAAATAGATAAATAGATGGGAAATGTGTGTATGTATGTATGTATGTATGAGCTAGGTGTGGGTTTGTACATGTGAGTGCAGTGCCCAAGGAGTCCGGAACATGGTCTTGCATCCTCTGGGAATGGAGTTGCAGAGCACGGGGAGCCAAACTTGGGTCCTCTGTAAGGGTTAACGGGTGCTCATAACTGCTGAGCCATCTCTCTGGCCCCACGCTTTAAACTTTAAATTTCCATTGAGTGACGTTAAATTGCAGACGAGAAGCACCACGAAGTGCCAAGAGACCTCGAGGGAAAGGAAAGGATCTAAAGCGAGCCTCTTCTCTTTTGCACACACACACCCTGGCCAATATTCACATGTCACAGGGCCCAGCGGGCCACAGAAGTTGCCCTTAGCGCCTGGCAGAGAAGGTCGATTCTCCAGCTTAGTGGAACCTGGAGAGCAGATTTTATTTCAGCCATGTCTGAGAACAGCTGGGCCCCTGGTCTGAGAACAGGATGCCTCCTGGATCCAGCCGGTATGAGCAGGGTGCAGCTGGCCTGGCTCGGGTGCTTATTGCATAGGAAAAAGGAGAGGTGAATGGGGGACACCTTCTTGGGAGTTTGACCAAGAAGGGTGTGAGATTCTAGGAGAATGGTGTCATCTCCAAAACCAACCCTTGCCGACATCAGATATCCAGGCCCATGGGCCAAGGCTCCAGAATGCTGGCCACACGGTGCTCCACCAAGAGCCAGGGAAAGACTTTTCATTTGTTTCTTTGCTTTCACCAAAGGAAAACTTAAGGAAACAGACAAACAAACCTCACTGGCTAGTTCTTATTATGGGCAGAAGTCTTAAGAGGAAAAAAGCCTAGAGACACAGAAAAACACTCCATAATGGAAAATTCAGGGCCTGTGTTGGAAGTGTTTGTTCCAATAAATGACTGTGTCCAGCTGAGCACCCGCTCTCTCTGCCTCTGCCTCTGTCTCTCAACACTGAGTCATTTTTATTGCAGGCTTTAAGAACAATGTCATTTTGAAATCTGCAGTTCCCTGCAATGTACTCTCCCCAGCCCCCAGCCTCTCCTTTCTTCCTCAGAGAAAACCACCTCCTTCAATTTGCCTTCTCTGCAGTTCTTGCTTCCTTAATCCTTCAGCTGATTTGTGTGTGTGTGTTGGTGTCTAAGTTGGCACACATGCTCTCCATACCACAAGGAGTTTGTACTACATACAGATTGTGCTACCACAGCTAGCTTTTTTAACGTAGGTTCTGGAGATCCGAATTCAGCTCACCGGGCTTGTGCGTCAAGTACCTTTACTCATTAAGCCATTTGCCTGAATTTCTTGCTCACTTCCTTCTGAGACAGGCTGGCCTCAAACTCACGAAGCTGAGGGTGACCTTGAACTCCCGATTCTCTTCCCTCTACCTCCCAATAGCTGGGGTCACCACTACACCTGGTCGACTCAGGGTTTTGTGTATGCTGGAGAAGGAGTCTATCGACTGAGCTATAACTACTTCATTTGTAGCATTTGCCTATGCTAGTAACATTGTACAAGACAAAGAGGAACTTCGGGTTGCCTAGCACACTCAGCTTGGGTCCTCACCCTCCCTCACCACCTGTGGCTCTGATTCAGAGGAGAAAGACAATGGTAGCACTAACTTCCCCCATGCTAACCTGTTGATCTGGACCAACCTTCATCACTGGGGCACTACCCCGAGATATATAATGTATCAGGCCCACCCAGGCTCACAGGCCAGAAACGGCATCTTGCCTCTCAGTCACATCCTTAGCCTGTGCCACAACACAAGATGGAGTGAGCAATATCCTAGAGAGGAAAACACACTGCAAATTAGAGTTTGGGAAGGCGTGATGGGGTATAGATGGGGTACAGATGGAGTCTCATTACTCAAGAGGCTGAAGCAGGAGGATTCTGAGCCATGTTAAAAAGACAGAAATAGAATATAGCTATACATATTGAAAAAAATCAAATAACCACTTACTGGCTTAGTCATTGTGCATACTTTGCTTACACCAGGCCCTCACATCTGTAAGTCTAGCCCTCATGTGGAGATCGAAGGCCGAGCTAGGAAGGGGATCTGGAAACCCGAGGGCTGGCTATCCTGCGGTTCGAAACCCAGAAGTAGAAACGGGGGAGACCCTGTTTCAAACAAGGTGAAAGGTGAGAACTGACCCCTAAAAGGTGTACTCTGATCTCCATGTGGACACTGTGATATGTGTGCACCCGCACGAACACACACACACACACACACACACACAGAGAAGGAGGGGAAGAAAAAGAAGGGAGAGGAGGAACAAGAAGGGGGAAGGGGAATAATAATAAGGAAGAGGAGGAGGAGAGAGAAAAAGGAAGGAAGGAAAGAGGATGTGCTTGCTCTCTGTACACAGGGCTCTTTAGCCTTCTTGCCCTTCTGTAGCAAAAGAGAAATGCCCCACAGGCATGGCCAGCTGCTGAGGTCTCTTCAAACTCCACAGATGGAGCTCAGAGTTAAAACATGACCCACATTTTTCTGTGTGCACAGGGAAACCTATACTCCTTAAACCTCAAATTTAGACACTGAACTAAAAGTCTACTATAGGCTCAGATCCTGGGAGGTGTGGGGGAGTCTGTGTGACATGTGGTTAGCACCACTGGGAGCTTCTTTTGGGGAGGAGACTTTGGAGTGAATCCTGAAAAAAGTCCTTGCCCTGTTGCCTGTCAACCTCCCCCGCCAACCTTGTTTTAGGAATCTCAAAGCAGGCTTTTTTCTTATTTTTGATACAGTGTCCCATGTAGGCCAGGGAAGTGTTCAACTCACTATATAGCCAAGAATGATTTCCAACTTTTCTGATCCTGGTGTCTCCACCAGTGTGCCAACATTCCTGGTGTGTATAGTATTGGAGTTCGATTCCAGAGCTTCCTACAAGTTAGGCAAACACTCTACCAACTGAGCTATATCCAGCAGCCATTTTTTTTTCCCTTCTGGAGAGATGGTTAGTTTGGTGTCAAAGGCTCTGAATTTGGGCAACTAAATGAAGCCATTGTTGAGGAAAGCCTGTAACAAAATGAATGTTCCAGAAACAAAGGAAATTCCCTTCTGTCCATATTTTATTTGTCATCACAGCAGGAGGAAAAAGAGAGTGTTTCCCATCGCCCTGCCCCCCATGTGCTCTGCCTGCCCCACATTTCCAGAAACTGTTTTTTTTCAAGTGCTAACCACAGCTCTGCCATCCTGCCTATTTTGAGTGACTCCCTGTGTTGCTGTGTCACCCTCTGGTTATTTTGGTGACCACAGGACATGCAGTGCTTCCCCTCATTACATGAAGGACTCCTCAGGAGACAAAGACGTTCATCCCAGACCTCAAGCCAACGCTGTTATTTTTAGGGATTTTCCCGACATAGCTGGGGCCAGATAGGGACATTACAGCTTCAAAGCCAGAGCTGCCTCCAGGGGGAAGGGCTGAGCTGTATGCATTTTCTGGGGTCCAAGCACCACCCCTGATTGTAGTCTCTCACTGCATGCAGGGTCACACACAAGGAGACCCCACCACTTTGTGGGCAGCTACAGCTCTGAGATTGGGGTACAGGTCATCAGATCACTGTTTCCACTTCCCTAACATGATACTCAAGAACAAATCAGAAATGTGGACATAAAGAACAAGAGATCGGGACCTGGATGTGAGGGTGCAGAGACATGAGCGTTGGAGCCCCAGCACCACATAAACTAGATACTGTGGCACACACTTAGAGTCCCAGTACTTGGGGATGGAGGCAGAAGCATCAGAATGTAAGGTCATCCTCAGCTACGTAGAGAGTACACGTCTCAAACAAATAAGCACAATTAGCTAAGTAAAGCTCTAAACAAGCAGGACAGGGTCTGGAGAGGCATAGTTCTGCATGCTCTGGGAGGGTGAGGTATTTTAGACTGGCATCTAAAGTTCCCCATCCCTCTTTAAAAGAGCCGTGTGGCCATGTAATAATGAGTCACTCTCTGTGGTCACCATCCTGGCTGCCAGCTGAGGCTGGGTGGGCCTGTGGCTCGGGGCTGGAGAAGAGAACCTGGTATCGTGGGGGAAAAGGAGTTCCTCACGACTGGTTTCCACCCGCTGTCAGGGTTTGAATGGGGGGAAGGTGGAGAAGGCATAGGGAGGGACAGAGCAGGAACCAGGAGGAGTAGTGGGAGAATAGGGAATCGGAGGCACAAAGATAGTCTACACGTGGGTAGATTCTAGTTAAAGAATAAAAAGTATATGCAGATAGAGTACTCACCAAAATTACCTAGGCAATGACTGTGAGCTGGAACCGTGCATCAGAGACAGGCTCCTCCAGCATCAAGGAAGGAGAACTGAATCAGATATCTCCACAGAGGGATGGAACAAGAGCCAGCACCCTGGGATGCTCCTAGCCCCTCCCGACCCTGTGATGCTCTCGGCCCAATGATGCTTCTCCCCCCCCCCCCCCCCCCCCCCCCGCCCTGTGATGCTCCTCCCTCGGAGGACTTCTCTTCCTTACACTTACTTTTAGTTTCACCAGTAGCATCTTAGGTATCCAGGTGTCTGACTTCCTGTCCTATCACTGACATTCAGGGATATCTGTAGAACTTTGGCCTTGTTCTAATGGATTCCAGATGTGTAATCAGATGGCGCACATACGGACAAATGAACAAAACCCAAGAAGCTCTGGGCTTGGAGGCAGATGGTTGGATGGGACTGGCCACCCAGAGCTACTGCTTCATGACTTCTGGTGACTTGGTGGGCACTCAGGACTGCGGGATGCCTCAGGTTTATTCTAGTTTCCCCACTTATAACAAGCACACACCACGGTGGCGTAGACTGTTCAAAACACAACACCACATACATACCCTACATACGTACACCACAGATAGATACATATCACACACATGTCAAACAGGCATACACGAGATGTGCCCTACACACCACACAGTGTGCATATCACCCACTCTTTACACTACACTACACTACATTACACACACACACACACACACACACGCTGGCACAGCATCTAATAAAGATCTCCTCAAGAAAATGCACAATTTCACTATAGCTTCCCTAAACACAGGTGAAGTGTCCCTACACCATGAAAAGGAGTTCTTTGTCATATTAAGTGTCTAAAGGTCCCTACAGCCTCAGGACGCCTCGAGTCTGTCAGAAGTGGTACATGCACGATGGTGTCTAGAAAAGTAAGAAACCTTTCCTTCTAGCCCTCCTGGAGCCCAAAGCCACATAGATTCCTGCTCCCCCGGGGCCACTGGCCCCACTCACCACCAGCTTAGCTCCTTGTGTTGCTATGGGGACCAGTCTGTGGCATCCCAGGCTGAGCCCCGCCTGCCTGCCTGCCTGCCTCCCCAGCTCTCCACGTGCTGGCTTTGTGAGGGCTCTGTCTCTGCAGCTGTGGCCAGCAGAAGACAAGGGCGCTGCCAAGGAGACAGGACCACCCACAGGACCCCAGGAGGGGCTGATCAGGGCCTGGAAGCGCAGCTCTGCTCTTGACATCTCTGAGGAGATCCCACCCCACCCCTCCAGTTTCCTGCCCTCCGGGATCCAGCGGATCTCCTCCGGAAGCTGTCCCTCTGAAAGTGTGCCAGCCTCCAAGGTTGTCTACTCCGGGGCTACAGAAGGCACGGATTTCTCTTGTTTGTTTTAAAATGACTCTCATTCCCAAAGGAAGTCAGTAAGTACCCTGGATTTCAAGTGGCTTTGGGACCTGGGTTGGGGTCTGTCTGTGTGACTGACTTCCAAGGGAGCGGAGCTGGCAAGACTTTTTCTGAGGAAGAGGAGGGTGTGTAATTTGAAGAGGGATTTAATCAACCCAGTTAGAGCTCCGGAGTGAGCTGTTAGAGGCCATTGTGGCTGTCTGCTGGGATTCTGGGGTCCCAAGCCCCTGCACAGAATTATCTAGGCATTTATTGAACCAGATAGAGTAGGTTTTGATGCAATTTCTTCACCCTTGGCCCACTTCCCCAATTCTGTTTTCAAATGGGCAGGGAGAGGAAAAATGCTGTGCTTAAATAATATAGTATTGCCTATAAGAGCCCCAGGACAGTGGGACCCCGTGTCAGGTGACAAGTGTCTTTTTTAACCCCTTTCCTTTTTGTTAGCGTTTCTAGTGCTGTTCTGCCTGAAAGTCACTCTAATGAAAGTGAAAATAAACCAGGAGGAAAAGGGAGCCTTTGGCTTTTTTTGTGGGGAATTGAAGGATCATTGAAAGAAACTTGTTCTTTAGGTGAACAAGGGGAAAACTTTATCAAAGGGCCATGCAGTATGGCCTGTCTGCAGGCCCCGGGCTACTCCAGGGCGTTACAGGCACACTCACGCATCCTTCCCTTCTTCCCTTCCCTTCCCTTCCCTTCCCTTCCCTTCCCTTCCCTTCCCTTCCCTTCCCTTCCCTTCCCTCCTCTCTCCCCTCCTCCCATCTCTCCCTTCCTCTACTCTTTCTTGTTTTGATGAGACAACACAGCATCATGTAGCCTAGGCTAGCTAGCTTCACACTTATGTGTAGTTGAGTTGGAATTCTTGGTCCTCTACCTTCCAAGTGCTGGATTCCGGACACACCCTACAGCATCCAGTTCAGCTGTATTGGTCTTCTGCACAATATCAGCCACTTTCAAACTGTGGGTGGAAGGACCCCTTCACAGGGGTTGCCTGAGGCCATCTGCCTATCAGGTATTTTGCATGACAATTCATAACTAGCAGAATTGCAGTTATGAAGTAGCAATGAAAATGATTTTATGGTTGGAGGTCACTATAACATGAGGAGCTGTATCAAGTGGTCACAGCATTAGGACGGCTGAGAGGCACTGTTCCATACCAACCTGTAAGTTAAGGCAGCTAGAAAGCGCTCGTTTTTCAGAACAACTGAAAACACAGGCGTTGTTGGCTGAAATTAGCTTGAGGTGGGAACAGTGTGTGTTTATCTATGTGAGTAGAGGGGCTACGTGTCTGGGAAAGGGTTCAATTTGGTAAACTAAGGGTTTGAGAAGGCTGTTATGGGCTGTATCTTATATAGGAAGCTAGGTACCTCAGCAGTGGTGAACCCAGCTGATCTTAGCCACAGCTTACAGCTCTTCCTTCCCTGACCTTGTGCTGGGGCAGGAAGGGGGTAGTCCATTGAAGGGTATCTAGCTTTGAGGCCTGAAAACCAGGGTCCTGGTCTGCTTATCCAGACCAGGGAAGTGACCCCCAGTCCATCTGCTGCAGGGTTGAGCTGGGACCCCAGGGCATCTCCTCATCTGTGGGCCGCTGGACTCAGAGCCCAGGCTTGGGAAAGAGACCTTAGTTACCTTGTCTGCGAAGTGGGGGTTAGTCTCCCAGGCTCTTGGTGAGATTCCCGGATAACCTCAGGACTCTTAGCCTGGTGTTGGTCTGCACTTCCCCAGAAGAGTGGGGTTACACACACGTGACCTAGGGGTCAGAGCACCCACTGTAATAGCATCACGGGTCACCTACTGGCAGCTTTCTGTGGAGAGGAAGAGCCAAGGGTACATTTGTTCCCTTGAGTGGCTGGCAGTTGGTTCTGTGAAAAGCTCCCCAAGTCCAGGCCTGGGGGAGACCATACACGTGGGTGTCCATTTACTAAGTCGGTAGATTCCATGTCATTTTACGCTTGCAGCTTCAGAGCAATGCAGGGGCTTACAGTGTCTCCCAGGGAGGGAGGCGGCACTGAGACCATCAGGCCAACATTCCCATCCAACGTCTGAGGTCCCATATGTGTTTTTGTGGCCTCTGGTCCTGTGAGAGGTAAGAAACTTGCTTGCAGTGATGTGTTCCGGGAGAGGAAAGAGACGGGTGCTGCCCTGTTCAGTCCAGGACCTGGTACCTATCCCAGTGCAGCTGTCTGTGCCTGTCGAAGTTCTGTGTGGCCCAGAGAGGGCATAAGCAGCCACCTTCCCACAGGCTGCCAAGGGACTCTTTGTGTCAGTCTTGTGGAGTTCTGGCTGATCTCAAACTTGCTCTGTAGCCAGCAATGGATTTTGAATTCCTGATCCTCCTGTGTCCGGCTCTCAAGAGCTGGGATGTCACGTGCATACAACCATGTCCAGTTTATACGGTGCTTAATGCATGCTGGGTAAACACCGTACCAACTGTACCGACTGAGCTACATCCACAGCCCAGCTGAGGAACTTTTAATCTTCTTGTGTCCAAGGAACCCTGTGCCTGTTTCAGGGGCTTAACTAACCAATTGCTGACCAGCTATAAAGCTACCTAACAGAATCTGTTCTTTCCCCTTCTCTTTCTCTCTCCCCAGCTCCCTCCTTCTAGATAGCTGATATATCACTGCTTTGAGCATCCTTAGTTACTGACAGCTCCTTTCTTTCCGTTATTCACACTCTGAGCATCTACCTCAACCTCATCCTTTAAGCACACACCTGCTATTGAGCCCTGAGTACTTTTTGCTTATGGAGGAGCTGGGCATAAGGACCGAGGAGTAAAGGTTGGGTTCAAATAGTGGTAAAAATAACCATTTGGCAGGATTTCATGTCTGAATCGGATACTGAGAGCAGAGGCAGGTCCTGGAGTCAACTCGGGCTTCAGAGTATATTCCTGGCTGACGCTGCGCAGCTGCACCAGAACAATGCCTGAATTATGGTCTATTCAAGGCCTGATGGAGTTGGGGCGTGGTCATCCCTTTTATGCCTTAGGTTTTATAGATCACTCTCTGTTTATACATGGATGTCTTTTTTTTTTTTTCTCACAGTGTAAAGCATTGGGGGGGCGGGGTGTGTGCACACCGGTTGTAGGCTTCGCCTGAAGGGCAGACACATCAGAGCTTCTTGTTATAGGTAGGGGAAAACAGTTGCTTTCACTTTTCCACTTGAGGTTCAAATGTGATTGGAATGACTGCCAGAGTCACCCTGTAATTATGCCCTCTGTCTGGGGAGCTCTCATCATGCCACTTCACTGAGCTGGTATTGCCTCTTCGGTTCAGTGCTAAATACTCTGTGGGCTAAGATGACTAAACTGTCAAATATTTTAAAAAGCCTTTTTTTTCTTTTTCTTTTTTTCTTCTTTTAGGTCAAGAGGTAAAGAGAAGTTTGACAATTAGCTACTCCGTTCCCAGCGTTTTACATGCATGACCTAGTTGGAGTGAAGGGCCCATCCAAGGTCAATGAGCTTGACTTCACAACCAGCAGACCCTTTATACACAGGTTTGAGCAGCCTGTGCCTAGTTCCCAAGACAAGGAGGCAACAGAGGTATGATCATGTCAGTTTGGGAAACATTGTTCACTCCTGACCCGAATCCCATTGTAGTAGAATATGACCTAAGAAAGCTTTCTGGGGAAAAAATTTTTTTTAAGAGAAGGGACTCACACTTAGCATCTCTCTCTTGTTGGTTTCTTGGCTGTATTTTTCCTTAGAGAAATTTAGGGGTAGTGAGGTAGGAATTAAAATTTCCATACATAAACAGGCACTGAGCTCTCATTGTGCAAGAGCTCTGGGCTGGAAGTCTTGGATGAGTAGCCGGAGTTTTTAAACGGATCCTTTCTTTTCTCTTGATTACAAATATTGTGAATAATCTTTGTAATGTGTATGAGCTATCGAGGCCCTTTGAGAAGAAATCAAAAATGACTGTAAGCTCATCACCCCAACTCAGCCACACAGGTAACCCCCCATGGAAGCTTTGGTCTTCCTGTCTACACTGTTGTTCTGTGGATGTTTAGTTGTTGGTCCTGGAAGCTGACAACGGTGAGGCCTGGGGAGATGGCTTGGGCTGCAAAGTGCTTACCTTGCAAGTGTAAGGACCTGAGTTCAGTTCTCAGATCTTAAGGGAGCTGGGGAGCTGGCTCAGTGAGTAAAGTGCCTGTCTTTCAAGCACGAGGGCCTGAGCTTAGACCCTTAACACGCATGTAAAAGCCACATGTGTCTGTAACTCCAGTGTTAGGGGGATGAGCTACCCATGGAAATTCACTGGGCAGCCAGTCTAGCCTGGCTGATGAGCTCCAGATTTAGTGAGTGACTCAGTCTTGGAGGGTGGGGGTAGGGATAGGGTCTAGAGACATGGCTCAGTGGCTAAGAGCACTTGCTGCTCTTCCAGAGGACTAAGGCTTTGTTCCCAATCCCATATGATGGCTCACAAGAATCCTTACTCCAGTTCTAGGAAGTCTAACACCTTCTTCAGGCCTCTGAGGGCACTGCATTCACATACATGGTACGTGCACATACATGGTACATACATACATACATACATACAGGCAAAACATTCATATACAGGAGTTGAGGAACATACCTAATATTGACAGATAGCTTCTCCGTCATGTTTGTGTGCATAAGTGGCACCATTATAACCTGTGACCTTATTGGAGGAAACGTGTCATTGTGGGGGTGGGCTTTGGGACCCTCCTCCTGCCTGTCTTCTTCTGACTGCAGTTGGAACAAGATGTAGACAGAACTCTCAGCCCCTTCTCCAGCATGTCTGCCTGGCTGCTGTCATGCTTCCCTCCTTGATGAGAATGGACTGAACCTCTGAACCTGTCAGCCAGCCTCAATGAAATGTTGTCCTTTGTACGAGTTGCCTTGGTCATGATGTCTCTTCACAGTAATGGAAACCCTAACTAAGACACATACCATATAAACACATACAACACACGCGCGCGCGCACACACACACACACACACACACAACTGGACATGATATCATCACCTTGTGAAGACTGTTGGCTCTTTGGGGTTCACTGGCCAGTCAACCTAGCGTACTTGACAAATTCCAAGCCAGTGAGAGACTCTGTCAAAACAGAAAAGGTGACCTGGGCACATACTTTTAATCCCAGAACTCAGAGGGCTGGGGGCAAAGCACATGGATTTATATAAGTTCAAGATCTACATAGAGAGTTCCAAGCCATCTGGACTACACGATGAGACTGTGTCAGAAAAAGAGGAAGGAGAAAGGGCGTCCAGCACCTGAGGAATGACACTTGAGGTTGACTTCTGGCCTCCATATGCATATGCACATGAATGTGTCCGTATACATATGGACATGCACACACACATACACATGAAGATGCTCCCTATCCAAGTGTATTGGAAGTAACAGGAGGGTCTCTACCTCCTGTTTTGTTGTCTCCCCTCCACCACCTCCGCCAAGTCATCATTAGCCTTCCTAGTAAGTAGGACTGGGGAATCTCATAGGCAGAATAGGAGCCCAGAAAAGGAGTCTTTCCTACTGGGAGTGGCCTCCTGTGCTGTGAGCTATGTGTAAAAAGAGGACAAGCCCTCTGGAGGGACAGCTGAGGGAAGCCTGAGGGCATGAGGCCTTCCTCCAGGAGCCTCCGACTCTATGAAGTTATTCAGGATCCTTGGGATTGAATAGTATAAGCAGGCCTTCATTTCCACAGTGTTACGGTTTGGATCTGAGATGTCTTCACAAGTTCATGTGTTTGGTTCAGTCTTTGAGACAGAGTCCCATGTAGTCCAGGCTGACCTCACACTCAATGTGTAGCCAAGGATGGCCTTGAACTTGCCTTCCCTTCTCTACTTCTATAGTACTGGGATTACAGGCATGTGTCACCATGCATAGCTAGTTCGTGTTAACATTCCTACTCCATATCTGGTGGAGTTATTTAGGGAGACTGTAAACCTTTAGGAGGTGGGAGCAAGGAGGAGGAAGTAGGTTGGCCACCGGGAGCATCCCTTGGAGGTGTATTTCCCTTGGCTCTCTACAGTCACACCCTCTCTGCTTCCTGCTCAGCCACTATAGGAAGCACTCTGACACATTCCTACTGCTATCATGGACTGATAACTGAGTCCCTTGAAACCTTTGACCCAGATAGATTCCCCTCTCCCCAAGTTGTTTCTGTCAGGTACACTGTCTCAGGGACACACAGCTAACACTTCGGTGTTGTGGATCTGTTTGGCTATTGGTCATATATACTGCAGATTGGAAAAGATGGAATATGGGCATCCACATTTCACTTCCCAGAGAATCCTTCACAGGTCACTTCCTTGCTCTCTTCCTGATGAAAATATTGTATAATGCATCTACTGATGCCTAACAAATCACCCAGAACTTAGTGGCTTAAAATGGTAGTAGGGGCTGGGAGCTGACTCAGTGGGTGACTAGGGTCCCACATAGAATCCAGGTTGGGCGGTTCACATCTGTAACCCCAGTGTAATTTCCAGTGAGGGGATGAGACAGGTGTGCCCCTGGAGCTCACCGGCCAGACAGGCCAGCTGAAATAGTCAGTTCCAGGGTCAGTGCCAGACCCTGTCTCAAAAACTAATGTGGCTCCAGGATGTTCCGTACGGCCTGGAAAATGATCTACATGATAGATAGACTTTCTGTTTTCAGTGAGTGAGTAGAGTAAGCATATTTCAAGCCAAAGTAAAATAGCAAGATAGATGATAGATAGATAGATGATAGATAGATAGATAGATAGATAGATAGATGATAGATGATAGATAGATAGATAGATAGATGATAGATAGATAGATGATAGATAGATAGATAGATAGATGATAGATAGATAGATGATAGATAGATAGATAGATAGATAGATAGATAGATAGATGATAGATGATAGATAGATAGATGATAGATAGATAGATAGATGATAGATAGATAGATGATAGATAGATAGACATTTAAGTGATAGATAGATAGATAGATATAGATAGTAAATAGATGATAGATGATAGATAGATAGATAGACATATAGGTGATAGATAGATAGTAAATAGATGATAGATAGATAGATGATGGAGGGGCTGGTGGGATGGCTCAGTGGGTAAGAGCACTGACTTCTCTTCAGAAGGTCCTGAGTTCAAATCCCAGCAACCACATGTTGACTCACAACAATGAGATCTAATGCCCTCTTCTGGTGTGTCTGAAGACAGCTACAGTGTACTTATTTAAAATAATAAATATATCTTTTTTTAAAAAAGATAGATGGAGACATAAATGATAGAGAAATAGATGATAGATAGAGAAATAGGTAGGTAGATAGGTAGGTAGATAGGTAGGTAGATAGGTAGGTAGATAGGTAGGTAGATAGGTAGGTAGATAGGTAGGTAGATAGGTAGGTAGATGGTAGGTAGGACTACCTCCTCAGGAAGTCAGCTGGAGTTTACATAGAGTCAGACTCAGGACCCAATGTTGTCTTCTCAGGTGAAGCTTCCAAGGGAAAGAACAAGAAGCCGCACACTGAGAGATGGCAGCCTCAAATCCAGTGCTCACGATGGCCAGCAGACAGGGACTGGGAAAGTCGGGGCGTTCAGCTGGAGTTCCTGGCTGAGTTTCTCTCCGTGGCTGAACTTCTGGGTTCCCTTCCCCTCCACAGGCACCTTTCCATCATGTGATGGACAATAGTGACCTGTTGAGAACGCTCTGACTTCTGTTTTCGGGGACGAAATGTTTTTACGCTTCGGCCTCTCCTCCTTGTCACAGAGTTTTATGGGGCAGCTCATCCCCCAAAAAGAGGCCTCGAAGGACACTTGATCTTGGGTCTAAGTGGGTGCCAACCTCCTCTCAAGCCTGACAACTTGTATTTGGTCTCTAGGACTCATTTGTGGAAGTAGAGACCCGACCTCCACAAAGTATCTTCTGGCCTCTGCACGCACACTGTGCACACGTGCACCCGCACACAAACACACAAAATAAATCAACGTGCAATATGAAAGGTTAGGTGGAGAGTAATAAAGAAAGATACCCTACATTGGCCTCTCGATATATGTGTGTGGCGTGTGCACATGCATTTGTGCACACACAGGTACACACACATACACGTTTTATACACACACATACTTAGACTGTCTCTGTGTGTGCGCACGTGCGCTCGCGCACACAGACACACAGACACACAGTAGTAAATCTATTAGCTCTGCTTTGTTTGACTGCTCAGGAATTTGGGTGTGGCTTGGCTCTGGATACAGTCAGATGGTGGCTGGGATAAGCATTATCCAAGGTTGCTCAGTCAGTCAGTCAGTCAGTCGGGGCAAGTTGGTGCTGACTGTTGGCTGGGGTCTTAGTTTCTTCCACATAGGTGTCTCCTCAGGGCTGCTTGGACACCCTTTCAACATGGAGGTGATTATGTCCTGCCCCAACCAAAACTGCGGTGCTGTGTATGACCTAGGAAGTCCATCTATGTCACCTCTGCAGGCTGAATTGGACACTAGTATTCATGGCTATTCACAGTGGAAGGAGCTATGCAAGAGTCGATCAGGGGGCTGGAAAGATGACTCAGTGGTTACAAACACTGACTGCTCTTCCAAAGGTCCTGAGTTCAAGTCCCAGCAACCACAGGGTGGCTCACAACCATCTGTAATGGGATCCAGTGCTCTTTTCTGCCATGTCTGAAGACAGCGATAGCATACTCACATACATAAAATAAATAAATAATTCTTTAAAAAAAAAAAAAGAGTTGATCAGGATATAGTCATCACTGGACCACCGTGGGAGTTCTTTTAAAGGGTGTCATCCAACGTAGAGACATTGCTTCTCCCAGCTCAGGAACAAGAGGACATTAGGCTCAGTTCTGGAATTTTTCTTTTTCCTTTTCCCTTTCTTTCTTTCTTTCTTTCTTTCTTTCTTTCTTTCTTTCTTTCTTTCTTTCTTTCTTTCTTTCTTTCTTTCTTTCTTTCTGAAATGGAGTCTCCTTATGTGGCCTTGGCTTGGAACTGGATTTGTGGGCCCGGCTGGTTTGAGTTTACAGAGCTCAGTCTGCTTCAACACTCTTGAGTGCTGAGTGCTGGGGTTAAAAGCAGGCGCCACCAAGCCCAGCCCTTGGGTTTGCTTTTTACGCCGGAGGAACTCTGCCTCTTCTTTCCTTCCGCACCTGCTCTGCCGCTCTGCTCTCCATTCTTCCCACCTGGCCTGTCAGGCTAGAGTTCATCTTCACTCCCTCAGCTGACTCTGTGTCCCTGGTCGGCCTGGGTCCCAATCCTGATGTGATCCCACAGCTGGCCTCCAGGCTCAGGACGTGCCAGAAGAGGGACAATTGCACTGTGCTGGACCCCAGGTGCCGTGCTTCCTGGACTGAGCTGGAAGCATCTGGGTGGCCCGAGGCTGCCTCCTCAGGGGACACGGCCCTTCCTCAGGGGACAAGGCCCTTCCTCAGGGGACACGGCCCTTCAGGGAGTGAAGCAAAACGTTCTGGGCCAGGCGCAGACAGCACAGCAGTGGAGATTCAGGCAGGGACTAAGATTCTTTAGGAACTTGCCTAGGCTAGACCTCATTCCTTACAAGGCCTCTAACACACACACCTCTCCATTTTGTAAAAGAAGAATCGAGGACCTTGAACAGTTCCATCCTGCCAAGGACACACCTCCTGTGAGCTATGGTTTGAGCTCTTGGAGCTCTTGAGCACTCTAGCCTAGCACTGTTGCCCAGGGCAACTCTGTGGTCCCTGGCAGTGCCCAGCGGAGTCAGAGGAAACCTGCATCGCTTCAGACGGCAGGACGGAGATGGTGCTTCCCGTGAAAGCGTGAGGATCTGGGCTTGAATTCCCCAAAGCCCACATAAAAAATCTGGGGGTGCTGCATGCGCCGGGGAGGCAGAGGTAGCAGATCCTTAGGACTTTCAAGCCAGCCAGCCTGGCTTTTACTTGAAGTTCCAGTTCATTGAGGGACCCTGCTTTTAAAACAAAAACAAAAACAAAACAAAACAAAACAAAAACCAAAAATGGATGGACAGGATCTGAGGAATGATGCCTGGGTTTGAACTCTGGCAACCGGGCACAAGCACATGCAGGTACATACGCACTCATGCATGCATGTGCACATTCGTACACACATATACACAGAAAATATTAGCTAATTAAAATAAGCATTTAGAGGACTGAGGAGATGGTTCAGTCCAAGCATGAGGAAGTGAGTGCAGCCCCAGCACTCATGGGAAAAGGCTGATGGAGGCCGAGACAGAAGGGTCCCTGGCGGATCGCTGGCTAGCCACGCTAGTCATGTTGGTTAATCCCAGGGTGACTAGCAATAAATGCCAATAATAACAGTAACAATAACAATAACAACAACAACAATAATAATAATGTGGACTGCAATTGAAGAAGACACTTAGCTTTGACTTTTGGCCTCCATATTATGCACGTGTGCGCACACACACAAACACACACACACACACACACACACACAGAGAGAGAGAGAGAGAGAGAGAGAGAGAGAGAGAGAGAGAGAGAGTTTAAGATTAGCTGATGCAATGGTGCACAATAGCGATCCCAGCATTTGAAAGACTGAAACAGTGTAAATTCAAATGAGTTTGGACAACACAGTGAATCCAAAGCCATCCCAGACTACTTGGTGAGGCTGTCTCAACAAAACCTGAAACAAACACAAAATTTAGGATAGATTAAGAAGACATTACTGAAATGGAGTCAAATTTGCAGCCTATCTGCATGTTAGGGTAACCCCCTGCCCCATTATTTATTGACTTCCTGAGATAATGAGGGGACTTTCCCGGAGGGCTGCCTGGAAGAGGCAGAGCTTAGCCCTGCCAGGGCAGTCGTCATCAGCCAGATCACCAGAAGTTCCCTCAGGTCTCTTGGAGTCACCGTGAAACAATGTCACCGGTGGGGTGTGTTTCTTATAGCCTTCTGTAGTCACCAAGGTCTGTCTGGCTTGGGTCACGTGTCCCCTGATGGATCCTCTTCCCCGTGGACAACATCCATCTCAGGTCTGCTCAGAGGAGCTCACCAAGCCAGATGCAGGAGGTGTCTTTCCTCAGTGACTTGTTAAACTTAAGCTCAGCGCTGGCTGCTACCGCAGAGCCTGGTAGGGTTGAGCCAGGTCACGTAAAAGGATTACACTTTCGAAGTCGTCCCACCACAAGCAGACCAGACCCTTCAGGACCAGCAGACCAACCTCCTCTCATGTTGTGTCATCGTTACGGAAATGCAAATGTGCCACTGTTTTGTGACCAATATTGCAAAAGTTAGAAAGAGGAAGTTGGGTTTTGTTCTTACATGAGTTCAGCCCTGGGGGAGATGCAGACTGGTCTTGGAAGAAGGGTGAGTGGAGATTGGCTCCTGGAATCTTTGCCGACTCCTACAGTGTTGGTCTTGTGTTGTGAAGGGGCTTTCGTGGCTGAGGGTGGTAGGAGATTACCAGAAACCAAACAGGAACCATTCAAGGGAGATGTTTTCGAGGCAGGAAGTTGCTATGGCGGTGGTAGCAGTGTCTCTTTTCATGTTGTTGTCTCTCAGTGGCTTGTACAGGCGAGAAGATAGGGTTGCTATGGATGGGCGTGAGAAGCATTCGCGACTACAGAGGGCTGGACGTGCTATTGGCAGGTGAGGCACAGCTCAAACTTAGGGTATGGGCAGTCTGTCGGTGACTGTTGTGCCCCCTGGGAGGCTGTGGGGGGGCACAGAGCCAAGGCTGACCCCACACAGGGTACCTACCTTAGGTGGGAAGAAAGCAGGTCTTTTTCTGCTTAAGCAAAAGAGGTGGTCCCAGGGGATGATTTAATGGAGAATAGGCGTTCGCATCCCATGTGGCTCTGGAATCTTCTCGAGTCTACAGTTTAGATATTAACAGATATGTCTGTCTAGCTGGACACTGCTAGGAAAGAAAACTAAGCCCTCGAAGGACTCCTTGGGACCCCTCAGAGCTTTGCCTGGGCAGCTATGGGTAGTGGTACAGCCCCTTAGGAGGCTGGCAGCCACAGGGCAGGCTCATGGCAGCACGGATGGTACGGTATGATTGCGACAACACTATGTTACTGTATGCCATGCAGAGTAGGCAGGGGCATATTTGAAAAGCCGGACTCTGGGACCTGTGGGGAGTGAGGCAGAAGTCACCATCATGGTGGGTGACAAGCCACTTGTCATTTTTCTGGGAGTGACTGAGTGCTCCAGGGGATGAGCAGCTGTAGGGGGATAGGGAGGGGACTCTGGTGAGAAAGAATGTCAGGAACAGGGTGATAGGCAGATTCTGCCTCCATTTCCCTTTCTGTAACATGGAGTTGGAATGATGCCAAGCCACACTGAGGTTTAGAGCTTACGCACCTCTGCCTCATTTTAGATTGGACCTGCCTAGCCAGGGATGGTGGTGGTAGTGGTGGTGGCACACACTTTCAGTCCCAGCATTTGGGAGACATAAGCAGGTGGATCTCTTGAGTTCCAGGCCAGCCTGGTCTACAGAGCAAGTTCCACACAGCAGGGCCACACAGAGAAGCACTGTCTCTTGCGGGGGGGGGGGGACCCAAAACAAAGACTAAAATTGTTAGCCATTTGTGTGTGTGTGTGTGTGTGTGTGTGTGTGTGTGTGTTGGGGCATGTGTAGGGAAACCATAAGACACTCTCAGATGTTACTCTCCAGGACCTGTCTATCTTGTTTTTTAGACAGGTTCGCTCATTAGCCTGGCTCTCCATGTGGTTTACTGAGACTCTCCCAAGTCCCCCTTTTGGTGAGAGATGAGCACTCTGTCAGCTCATCCCAGCCCCACCACCACCACCACCCAGTCTGTGAATGGACTAAATGGTCCCCACATAAGCTCTCTGAGCTGATAACACACAAAGTGCTTGGTTTGGGGGTGGGGCCAGCTCCGGCAAGGACAGGAGGAAGTGGTTTGTCTCAACTGGGCTGCCACAGGCCCCCTGAAGCCTGCTTCTGCCCCTGCAAGGTCGCAGTGGAGGCTGGCTTCTGTTTATAGAGGGGTCTGCACCTCCCAATGTGCAGGGGCCCGAGAGCCACACTGAACTCTGCATACAGAGGCCCAGAGCACATTATGAGATCAGTGCTGAAGTGGGCTTGCTTGTCTTCAGAAGCCTCACTGTCGAGTGAGAAACCTGGCCCTGCCGCTCAGGGATGAAAGCCAGCTCCATGGGTTACAACAGGGACTCTGGGTATCTTGATGCGTGTTCCGGAAGTTTCCGCCGCACTGCGCCTTCTTATGAGCCCTGGGTGGGCCGATTGCGATCCTCCCCTTACAGATAGAAATTGTGATTGCTCCATTGTGTCTGTCTCCATTGTAAAGCGACTGGGAAGGAAGTCAAATCAGCGTTAGGCAGATATAAAACCCAGACTATGCTGGCTTGGTGGACTTATTGTAGTGACTACAGGAAGGCTCTGAGATGGACGTGTGCCCCAAACAATGAACAAGGACACAAGAACGCACAGAGCTGGTCACTACTGTGGTGGCCTGTCTCTGTCTGCCTCTGGGCAGGGGGACAGACAGGGGGCAGGGACCAAGCTAGTCCAGGAAGGAAATGAGAAATGAGAAGGGCCATCGTTCACTGTGGCCACTTCCCTCTGTGTGCAGGATCCTCTGACAGATCTGGGCTAGCGCGGAGGAATGCCATAGGCCAGACCCTGTGTAAAAGGGGGACAGCAACATGATGAACTGAGGGCAAGCCGCCTGCTGCCTGGTGACATATTTTGCACCACAGTGAGGCTAACATGTGACCGTACTGAGGTCTGGCCTGCTCTTCCTTCTGGTTTTCTGACTCTGGTGCTAGGCAGCCTCTCCCATGACCATTAACAGGTGGTCTCTGGGGCATGTGGGCACCAGATACTGACTTTCCCTTAAACAGCTGATTGGTGAGCCCCTGTCTCAAAAAAATTATTCAAATGGGCCTGGGCCCACTGGCTGCCATCTACATCGGCATTGGACTTGATTTCCTGTTCCCCCTGCCCAACACCCACCCCTGTGATTCCTACCATGGAAAGTATACCCCACATGGCCCGGTTTGAAACTCCTCACTTGCTGCCTTTCACCTCCTACAACCTCATTGCCCATCTCCGAGCCCCTAGAAATGGGGGAATAATGAAATGTTCAGGTCCTGTACAATGAGCTGAGCTGAACACTCAGGTCCTGTGAGGCAGGGTGAACTACACTGGAAATGAAACCCGGAGTCCAAGGACCTCATCAACGCTGCACAGAGAACACACAGACAATTGACAAAGCGAAAGGGCGATCTTCCGGGTGGCAATCACACAGAGCAGGCTTTTAATCCTAATGCAAGGGTACTGTGTCTTTTCCCCCACTGGCTGGGATTCAGCTTCACAATCTTTCTCGATATTTAAAATTTGGTGCAAGTTGGTGGGCCTCTATGTTAATGGCCACCTAATGTAAGTAGATGATTCTCTGATGAGGGGTGAAGACCCTATGGGTCTAGTAAGTCATTGGGATTTGGCTTTTTACAATGTCTACTTGGGAAAATCATAGCAGTAGATTCTTCCCTAAGTCCTATGACATACCTAGCCATAGGTTCTTGACTGAATGAATGATGCCAGGTACGGGTTTTTTATCTTATGGAATTGGCCTTAAATCCAACCAGAAAGTCGTTGGTATTCCCATTGATGTTCATGCCACTACTACAACATTGAGTATGGTTTGCCGGGCCTGTCATTGCTGTAGCTCACGGGGTGCAGCTGATGGTGACTGATGCTTACTTTCCTCCTCTAGCAGCAACTTAGCAACTAGGAGAGTTAGCTAGAAGGGCTGCAACTTCCAGGCCAGTACCAGATTTTTTTTTCCTATGTGTTTTATGACTCAAGTATGTGATTTCTTCAGCAATCGGGTCTTACCATCAAGTTCTGTAGGGTAACCAATAACATTAGCTTGTGTTTGGAGGTATTCGAGGTCTCATTGACCAACAGCTCCAAAAGAGGGAACCCATTCCTGGCACTGGGTTTTTAACTTGATAGCCTGTAGTGTCCAGTAAGGGTACTGTCACCCTATTATAGGGTAGCTCCATTCTGTCTGTCTGTCTCTGTCTCTGTCTCTGTCTCTGTCTCTGTCTCTGTCTCTGTCTCTGTCTGTCTGTCTGTCTGTCTGTCTGTCTGTCTGTCTCTCTCTCTCTCTCTCTCTCTGTGTATGTTTCAAAGAAGCTTGTACAGTAGGCTTTCATATGAAGTTTTTTGAATCTTTAGTGTTATTTATCCTTTCTTGTGTTCCCTCCTCTACCCTGTCTCTTCTCACCCTCTTCCCAATTTAATCCTTCCTGTTCCATCATCTGCAGCCCTAAGTGGGATATTTCTATCACACTCCCTCCTTCTAAGTATCCTGGCAGAAGAAGCGCCAAAAGATGGTAGCACCAGAGGCAACAGATAACTACAAGGACACAGTGTCTTCCAGACACAGCAGGGCAGTTGCACAAATGAACTCACAAGGGTTGTGACAACATGTACAATATTTGTGAAAGCCGAAGCCAGATAAATCCCAGCATGGAGAGGGGTGGTGGGCACAGAGTCCCACCCCTAGTTGAGGAGCTATTGACAATTAGTAGCTGCTTGGAGAAGGACGGTCAGTTTTCTTTGAAACTGTAGCCTCTGGTAAGCTAACGGTGCTCCAGGGGAAAACCATATATCCACTAATATATGAGTAGAACGAATTGAGTTTAGTGGGTTAATATAGAAAGAAGACACACAGCTGGGTGAGTGGAGGGGGGGGAGGGAGATGTGGGAGGAGTTGGGGGAGAAGGGTGCCTGTGATTGAAATGCATTGTGTGAAATTCTCAAAGAACTAAGACAGAATGAGAGGAAAACATTCAGTGCAGAGAAGATGAATGAAATGAGAAAAGGGGTCCTCTGCCCTGGCCATGACGCTTTGGGAATGAGGAAGGGCTTTTATGTAAACAAGAAGGTTTCAAAGGTAGGGGAGATTACAAAACAGCATTGCAAAGGTCAAATTCCTGTGGCCATTCTTTTGATAGAACATATTTAAGATCCTTGTAACTATTACTCAGCTCTTGGGAAGTGTCCGATCAGGTTCTATAAGGTGGAATGATATGGACTCTCAGGTCCCATATGTGGGTTAGCCTTGACACTCAGGTCCTATGAGGCAGTAGGACCTGATTCCATGTCCTGTTAAGTAGCCTGTTTTCTTAGGTCCTGAGAGGTAGAGGGCGTGGTTACTCAGATCCTCTGAGGTTACCTGGATACTCAGATCTTGGGGAGTGGGATAACATGGTGACTTGGGTCTGTGAGGTGACATGACTTGGACACTCAGGTTCTGTGAGGTAGAGCAACTTGTACTTAACTGTGCATGGAACCCAGACCCTGTGTTTTGCCTCATGACTGACCTCCAAAGCTCTCCCAGGTTTGGGTCTCGGCGTTTTAGCCCCTGACATTTGGGTTTGTGTTATAACACCTGACACTTAAGTCATGGTCTGGTCTTCCTGTTTCAGTTGTCAACGGCACGATGATGTGGTGGGCCTGGCCTACGAGCATTCTTTAAGATGGAATGCTACCTGCCATGATCTCAATTACAAGGAACTTAAATTTTATGTTTTCAAAATTTGCATGCAGTGAAGGCTTATTTCTGCATGTGGATGTAGCCATATTAGCAGAATTCTAAATGTTCACTGGCACGTTGGTTCCAAGTCAACCATTGACTTGTTCCCCCAAAACATCTAGCAGGTCTTATGGGCCCAGCTGGGGGGTCATGTGATAAAATGAGGCTCCTCTTTTAATTGCATGCCGGTGAGGAGAGGATGAGGAGGATAACAGTGTACGGAGGAAAAGCTTGGGTGAGGGCTGGATGGATGGGGGGCTGAATGGAGGAGGAGAGGAGCATGGGGAGCATGCGGGAGTCGTGGGGTGCAGTCGTGGGGTGCCTGTTAGAGGGAAAGCCTGCTTGGGAGCCAGATAAAACAGGGTGAGCAATCCTATTCCCTACCGAGGAAAAGTTTGTGCAGAGCATCTGAGGGACTCCTGGGAGAATATCAGCACTAAGGGGGTCAGGGTAGGGTGGTTGGGTGGACCGTGATGTGGAAAAGCCAGTGTCTGCTTCGGGCTATCGTGAAGGTCTTTGCTTTTCCGTCTTGCTTCATTGTGTTTTACAATGGAAATTGCCAAACATAATCCCAAATAGAGACAGAATTATATACCGAGCCAAAGAGCTTGTTCTGAAGGCAGCCTGAACCTACAGAAAGAATGGAATTCTGGGGGCCTGCAAGATGGACCAGCAAGCAGGTAAAGGCACGTGTCACCAAGCCTGATGACCTGAGTTCTGTCCTCAGGAAGTTCATGGTGGAAGAAGCGAGGAGACCCACAAGTTGTCCTCTGACTTCCACATGCGCACACACATACACACACACGTGCACAAACACACACGTGCACACATACACCCATGCACGCACACACATGCACCCATGCACTCATGCATGCACACACATACACACAGATGAGTAAATATAATAGTAATTTAATTTTGTTTTAAGATTAAATGAGTTAGGTGTGACAAGGCCTTGGATTCCATCCCCAGAATATTACACACACACACACAAACACACACACACACACACACACACACACACACTGAATATACTGAAAGTAGTCAAACTGCATTCAGTTTGTGGTGAGTAGGCTGTTAATACACCCTGTGAGATTGGATTAGCTCGGGGTGAGAGCAAAGGGTGTCTGCTCAGGCCTTCCTATGAGACCAGGGTTGCTGCTGGAACCTCTGGTAGCTTGAACCCCCTGAGTATGCAGGGAACTCTATGTGTCCCCTTCCTCTGTCTCTGGATCTCTCATCTAGGGTGGTGTAACCCATGAGGAAACCATTCCCTCATCGACCTAAAGTCATATGCTGAAGCTGTAATAATCTCGGGGCCACCAGGACGGTCCTTGATGCTGTGCCACCGCCCACCATTCCTAGCCTCATCCCTAGGTGACAGGTTGTACAGTTGGGCCTTGGTCTTGCAGAGGAAGACTGGGGAGCAGGGGGAGGGCTTTGGCACAGGGGGTCAACGCTCTGTGCAGAGGCTTCAAAGACAGGCTGGTGGGTGTTCTTTACATAGCTCAGGTCTCTGTGGACCACACTCCTCCTGGTCCTCTACAAGGAGTTTTGAGACATTGGCATCTTAGTGTGAATTCCTAGAGCCACCTCTCCCCCCAGCCCCCCAGCCTTGGTTCAAAAGGAATCGTTCCCTCTGAGCACGATGGCTTTCGCCCGCAATCCCAGCCTTGAGGAGACTGGGAACTTGCTTGGATTGTAGGAAGGAAGACCCTGTCTCAGTGGGGGAAAAACAAAAGAGAGATGCTGTGTTGTCTTCTCCACTCAGCCTGCCCTCATGCCTCTCTGCCCTGCCCTGAGGTCCCACTGATCCCCCACCCCAGTTCCAAGGCGAGAGGCCCCCCCTCTGTGTTCTCATCAGATGAGAAACTAGAGATCTTCCTAGGCTGAGAGCCCAAGATGAGCACTCATCCCTCCCAGGCACCTCTGAGTCACGAGGTGGCATTAATCTCCCTGGGGGCTGGTCATCCCACCAGGCCATGATGAGGGCACCTGGGGGCTTGCTCCTTGATGAGATGGACTTGGTGGATTTTCAATGTGAAGCCATCAAGCTAAGCCAAGGAGAAGCCAAATAAGGACCCAAAGTGGCTCACCTACGGTTATTCTGTCATTATTCTTAGATACAGGCATAATACGTCTCAATGTTCCCATGAGTCACCTTCAACTGATTGAGGTTTTGGTTTGGTTTTTTTCCATCACAACTGGTTCTATGTATGTCTGGTATTCAGGAGAAGGAACTTAAAAAAAAAAAAAAAGCAAGGTCTATGTAGCTTAGACTAAACTCTAACCTCCCATATAGTCAAGGTTGACCTTGAACTCCCTACTCTCCTCCCTTACTACAGGGGTGTACCACCAGGTACAATTTATATAGTATTGGGGACTGAACCTGGGGCTTCAAACACACTAGGTAAGCTCTCTACTGACTGTCCTAGGCCTGCCTGGTAATTTTTGATTAGATGTCAATCTCTTGAGGTTTTTACTTTGCTGGGTCCCAGACATTTTAGAGTTTTCTTCAAGGGGGAAATTCCATTGTAATTGGTTTGGCCTTCCTGTTAAGACTTGTTAGCTGGGATGGCAGAGGCCACTGGAAGGTTAGTGATCTCCCACCCCTGAGACAAGACCCTCCTGAGTACTGGACTTGACACCTTGCAGGTCTGCAGTTTTCAGGATGGACAGTGGTCACAGGTAACCCTGCCCTGTGTGGCATTGCAAATGCTCCTTCCGGTCCTCTGAGGGAATGTTCTTTGTCCAGGCTCGTAATGTCCCCTCTCATGTGAACTCAACATAGAAGCATCTCGGAGGATCTCTGGGTCTCTCAGTAAAGCTTTCTTCTTTGTAGAGCTCTTTCCTGTCAACACCAGTCAGCCTTTATGGTCACCTGGGCATCTTCTCACTTCTGTGCGCCCACTGGGCTCTCCTTCCCGCCCCCTGGCTCACAGATAGTCTCTAGGCAGTCATCTGAGACAACAAGAGGTCTCATCCCATGGTCCCCATCTCTCGAGGGCTTGTGGGGCTCTGCTGTCTGATGTATGGTGTCTCATCAACTTTCCTTTATGTGGTATATTGAAGCATACGGCAAACCACTTTGTTTTTCTCTGTGTAGCTGTGAGTGTCCTGGAACTCAGTCTGTTGATCAGGCTGGCCTCGAACTCACAGAGATCTGCCTGCCTCTGCCTCCTGAGTGCTGGGATTAAAGGTGTGTGCCGCCACCACCACTAGCTAGGCTTGTGGCAAACCGCTTGTAATGGGCATTTTCTTCTTCATTTTTTTTTTGTTGGTTCGGCTAAAAATAAACCTTGATTCTGAGCTCAACATGATAGTAGACCCCTAGAATCCCGGCACTGGGAGGAAGAGGCAGGAAGGGTCAGGAGTTCTAAAGGCCAGTTATGGTTACCTAGAAGGCTTGGCACCAACCTGAACGGCATGAGACCTTGTCTCAAAAGCAATGCGGTTGGGCTGGTGAGATGGCTCAGCCGGTAAGAGCACCCGACTGCTCTTCCAAAGGTGCAGAGTTCAAATCCCAGCAACCACATGGTGGCTCACAATCATCCTTAACAAGATCTGACTCCCTCTTCTCGAGTGTCTGAATATAGCTACAGTGTACTTACATATAATAAATAAATAAATCAAAAAAAAAAAAAAAAAAGCAATGCGGTAGGAAGATGGCTTACTTGGTAAGGTGCTTGAATCTCCACAGGACTCACATAAAAGGCTGGGCGTGACCAAACACCCCCTGAAATTCCAGTTGCTGGTGGATGGAAAACGAAGGATCCCTGGGGCTTGCTGCCTAGCCAGTCTAGCCAAACTGAGCTTCAGGCTTAGTGAGAGGCCGTGTATAGCAAGAAGAGGGAGAATGGCTACAGGAGGCGCTCAGCTCAGCATTGACTACGGCGCTCGCAAACGCAGGCACATGTCTTGACCCGAAGTGTAACTCCCCTGTAGTAGGGACCAGCGAGCCTCCTACTCTGCCTGGTTGCCACAGCCTCTGACCACACTGAGGCTGAGCTCAGCTCACATTCCGTACAGAGCTTTTTTATTGCTGTGTCATGTCAACTTCTGGAAACATTCAGTTTATCTCCCAATGCTATGAGAAGAATGTAGACAAACATGTATTTTCTGTTTGGAAGTCAGATATTTCTGTCCAGCCAGCCTGCTAAGAATGTTAGCACCAAGTCTAGTTACTGTTTAGCTTGCTACTGGCTTGGAGCATGCTCAACACTCTTCTTTCTAGTTGAATTTAATAGCTAAATGCACTTACTGGCCAGCTACTACAGATGTTTGGACACATCTGACTCATTGGCCTTGACATACGGTTATATAGTAACCTGAATAATAAAGCTATTTCCTTAAAAAAAAAAAAAAAGTGATGCTAGCCAATGAAAATATCTTCTTGTAGTGACTTTGGAGTCACTGACAGAAAAACCTATCCCAAGGTAGTTTAGCCACAAGAAGGTTAGCTCACTCAGGAGCCTGTGTGGGTGGGAGGAGCTCCATTCTGTGGCCTATTGGCTCCCAGAGCTAGGGGGACTGGACCAACTCTGTGCGTGGCCAGAGGCAAGGCAGTCAGATGTGTAGCTGGAGGCCAGGACTCTACACCCATGGTTCTAACTCTGCTCTCTGGTGAAGGAGGAAGTGAGGAGAGAAGCTGCGGACCGCGGAGCATCAGAGAGTGAGTGTGTGGGAGCCAATTCTGAGTGTCCAGTGTGGGAACCGAGTGTGGTGACTGTGTGTGTCTGGTGGTGGTGGAGCACTGTGTGAGCCCGTCACTGAGTGTGTCTCGTAGGGTGTGAATGTGCTCGAGTCACCGAGTGAATTAGCATAGCCAAGGAGTGTGAGTGTTTAAGATCTTTACTACATGGGGACACTACAGTGGGTGCTGGCAAGGTGGCTGGGTGACTTTGTAGGCTAGGAAGGATGGTGATGTGCTGAGCTCTCTTAAACATCCCTGGCTCTAGGGCACAGCTTACCCACGGCCACCGGTACTGGCACCATCCTAGCCTTCTTGGGTCCCACGATTGGTCTTAGAAGCTGACGGTGGGCCATTTTGTGCTCTCCATCTGCCCCGAGGAAGCCTGTGTCCTGCCCTGAGTCTGCTATGGTGGGCGGAGCCCTAAGACATCTTACTTCAGCTCCTTCCTTTAGAACTGGGGCTTTGGTCTGTTCCAAACACCATTGTCTTTTTGTTGTTGTTGTTGTTATTGTTTTCCAGCACCTTCTAAACAACTCCACTTCCAATGGTCTGGACAAGACAGCTTGACAGATTGTTCTAGACTCTGTTGGGCAATTCCAAAGCCCCAGAGGAAGCAGGTGCCTGTTCATCAATCCCTGACAACCTCATTGGGCAACAGTGTTGGGCAACAGGTAAGTGTTACCAGCCCCCCTCACCCTGTTCCCCTGAAACTACACCTTATTATCAAGGTGGTTTCAGAGACTGCCTCCCTCTCGTCCAGGCTCACCTTTGACCCTCCTCGGAGTTGTTGATGAATGCCTTGACCTCTAAGAATTGACTCTTGACTTTGTCTCTCTGTGTGGTGGGCCAGTGCAAGTGTCGTGTGAACTGCCTGTAGTGATCAGGACATAGGCTTCCTCCCCTGGGGAAGATCAGGGTTGAAAGAGCCTTGGTGGGGGGACGACACACAAGTGTGTTGTAAATGGGAGCCGCCACCCTTCGGCTGGTGGTTCCACTGTTCACGCATTTACTTTTAAATATGTTAAGCAGCTCATAGCCTCACGTCCCAGGAACTCCACCCACTGTTCCACGGGATTACTTCTGTGTGTACGGAGGTGGGGTGCACCCAAACATACATGTGCGTGTGTATGTAGGCCATAGATGATGTCTGCGTCTCCCTCTATTTTAAAGTTTGTGGCAGGGTCTCTCACTAGAAGTCATTCTTTTGGCTTGACTGGCTGGCCACTGAGCTGCCAGGGTCCAGTTGTCTCCATGGCCCCCACGGCTAGCACAGGGATCACGGGCACGGTCACCACCATGGCCAGCTTTTAACACCACTGCTGTGTGTCTGAACTCAGGGGCCCATGCTTGCACAGGATTCCCCACTGATTCCCCAGGCCTAGGGTTACTTTTTTATGTAAGTAAAAAAAAAAAAAAAAAAAAAAAAAAACAACCTTCCTCTTTAAAGAAAACATTCCCTCTGCCATTCCCTTAAAAACCTGTCTTGATAGGACCCAAAGGGGCGTTGTGAAGTAGTATTTCCCACACAGCCCCAGCCTGCCCGATCTGATTGAGGCTGATGCTCTGAGGGTTGCCTTCAAGGACTGTACTGAGCTGAGCTTCTTTTCCCCAGCAGGACGTCCTTGGGCAGCCTCTTAGCAGAGCCCAGGGAGTTTGGCTGTGAAGATGGAATTGAGTAGGAGTTCCTCGACTCCCCAAGAAGAAGCCATTTCCCCTCTTGGAGTACTTGGTGCTGGGCCCAGCAGCTCCCCACTAGGGAAGCTTCAAGCCCTTCCCATCGGTCCAGGTGCCCCCCGAGGGGCTCACAGCAGCTCAGCCCCAGCAGAGGACAGCTCCACGCAGGAGCCAAGTGGTGCCATGAAGATCCCCAACAGAGACAGTGGAATTGACAGCCCATCCTCCAGTGTGGCCAGTGAGAACTTCCCCTGTGAGGAGAGCAGTGAGGGCTCCCCAAGCCCTGCCGTCCTGAGGCTACCCTCTGAGACAGCTGCTGACAGCCGGGTCCCACAGGACAACCCCCAGGAGGAGGAAGATAGTGGCGTGGGTGAGGAGCCTGACCCCAAGGTCACCCCATCTAGGCCTGAGGAGGATGTCGGCTTGACTCAGGTAAGCCTCCCTTCCTCTACATTCAACTCGGGGTACATGGGCAGTGCTAGAGATGTGCACTGGGTAACACCCACGCCCTGTGCTCAGGAAATGTACCCACACACTCACTCCACACCAGGGGACTCCTGGGGTGGAGTCTACCAGAAAAGGCTCAGAGGGGCACCCTGATAGCTTGAGTGTATTTGATCCTTGAATGTAGTTTCTTCCTCATTAGGGTGTGTATGTGAGAGAGACAGAGACAGAGACAGAGACAGAGACAGAGAGAGGAAGAGAAAAAGAGACAGAGACAAACAGAGAGGAAGAGTGAGACACATACACACACAGAAAGAGAGAGAGAGAGAGAGAGAGAGAGAGAGAGAGAGAGAGAGAGAGAGAGAGAGAGAGAGAGAGAGAAATTATTCATTCTCCTTTAAAGGTTGGTAGAATTCACCACTAAAGCCATGTCTGTCTCTCACCCTTTGTGGGGCAGTTTGGCATTATTGATTCCGTGCCTTATTCATTGCTTCTTTCCCAGATTCTCGAGTTTCATGATTCAGTTGTCTTTATAGCCACTCACTCCTGAGGATTCACTTTTTTCTAGGCTGTACAGTTTGTTAGCACACAATTGCTCGTTCTCTGGTGGCCCTTTTTATTTTCACATCACAAGTTGTGCTGACACCCCCTCTTCTGTTTCTGGCTTTAGGAACCAGTCTCCTCTCTTTCTCTAAGGCTCCCTAGCTGAAGTCGGTGAATTTTCTTGAGCTTTTCAGACTTTGGCTTGGTTAGCCTTTTGAAATTGTTTTTCCATTCTTTGTCTTTTATCTCAGCTCTGATCTTACTTCCTTCCTTAGTCTGGCCTAGCCTTGGGCTTAGCCTACGCTTGCTCTGCTAGTTTCTCAATATATAGTTAGCTTTTTTGAAGATTTTGATATTCTCTCTCTCTCTCTCTCTCTCTCTCTCTCTCTCTCTCTCTCTCTCGTGCTGGAGATGGAACCCAGGGCATGGTGATAACCACTGAGCTACATTCCCAGCAGTGTGTATGTGTGTGTGTTTTAAATTTGACTTTAAGTGTCTGTGTGTGTGCACATGTTCACATGTGTGGGGGCACACGTGTGCAAGGACAGGTGTGAGGAAGGACAGGTGTGGGTGTGCACATGGAGGCCCTAACGCAGGGCAACTTCCTGGACGACTCTCCACTTTGTTTATTGAGGCAGGATCCCTCCTTGAACTCACAGTGCTTCTGTTTTCCGGCGTAGCTAACTCGTTTGCCCTGGGATCCCGTCTCTGCCTTCCGAATGCACGAGGATTAGTTTGCCTGTGTCTGTGGATTTTCTCCACTTTCTTGCTTTATTCCATTGTGACTGAAAAAAAAAAAGATATTTTGAATAATTTCAGCTTTCTTTTTGCATTTGTTAAGACGAGTTTTATGCAGCATACCGTCTGTCCTGAGCGGTGTGCCTCGTCTGTTACACCGTTGCATCGTGAGACGTTCTATAAGGCACCACTGCATTTGCTGCTCTCCCAGGCCTAGCTTCTCATAACTCATCTTCTGTCTAGACCACCGCAGAGAGCTGGGTACTGAGGAGTCTAGGGATGAATCCATTGCCTGTTGGTCTTCCATGCAGTAGTCACCGCTTGCATCACTTACGGTTATATTTTCTTGGTGACTTTTAAAATTCTCTTATAATGCTCTCTGTAATTATTTTTAATTTTAAAAAACTCGCTTTTCTCCTTAGAGTGTGGAGGGAGGGAGTGGGGCAGTCAGAGGACAACTCTGTGGAAGGTTCTTCCCCTTCCACCATGGCAGACTTGGGGATTGAACTCAGGTCGTCAGGTTCAGTGGCAAACACCCATCTTGTTTGCTATAAATAAGGCATTTTGGGGGGAGGTGTTGCTATTTGCATGAATCATCTTCTCCTGTCTTTTCCCATTTTTATCCTGTGCATCCTTATATGCAGAAATACCAACTGAGTCTCTAGTGAATAACATATTTAGGAGGAGTCATGGTAGTGTGCACCTACAATCCTAGAATTAGAAGTTTAAGTTCTCCTAGGCATATATCCAGAAGATGT
>NC_034605.1:52092557-52164656 GCF_900095145.1 Mus pahari | reverse complement strand
AAATCTCAAAAAAAAAAAAAAAAAAAGAAGTTTAAGTTCACCCTCAGCTACACGGGGAGTTTGAGGCCTGTCTGAGTTGTAGGAGAGATGGGCTGACTCACCTCATACCACAGGCTGACCCGGAACTTACCTCATAGCCTGGCTGTCTCAGTTCAGTCCTCTCGCTGGGATTACAGGAGAGATTACAGGCGACTGTCACCACACCCAGCTTCGGCCTTCTTTGGTTCATTTGATCTGTGCATATCTTTTCCTGTGGAGTTTAACATGATTATATGTAGAGTCATTACTGCAGGGGGAGGACGGGAAGGCCACTCATAAGGTTGCTGTCTGTCTCTTTCGTACTTTCTTCCCCCCTTCCATTGTCTTTCTCTGCATTTCTTTCAATGATTTTTGTAGTGACACAGGTTGATTCTTTCCATTTTTCCCTTCGTATATGCATATTCATAGATGTTTTCCATGCAGTCGCTGTTGTTGTTACTAAAACATTTCAAAGCTACATTTGATCTGATGCTGGCAAAGCTCCGATCTTCCTCACCCCCTCCCCTTTGTGTTACCGATGTCTCAGATTCACCTGTGTGTTATGGGACCATTGGAGATAGATTTAAAGCTTCTCTTATTATTTCTGAGGTTGTGTAACCCAGGATGACCCCAAATGAATACTTCTGCCTTAGGCTCTTAAGTGATAGGACTCGAGGCATGTGCTACCATACCCACACCCAGCTTATGTGGTGCTGGACCTGAACTCAGAGATTCCTGCACTCCAGGCAAGGACTCTGCCAACGCAGCCCCAGACTTGAAGGACACCTTCTGCCTTTCTCTGCTCCCCACCCCCAAGATGTATTTACTTATTTATTTACTGTTGGTCTATGTGTGTCTGTGTTTGGAGGAGGGGTTGCATAGATGAGGAGAAAACATCAGGTGTCCTTCTCCATTACTCTGGGTTTCTTCCTTTTAGTCAGTGTCTTAGGCAGGGTTTCTATTCCTGCACAAAACATCATGACCAAGAAGCAAGTTGGGGAGGAAAGGGTTTATTCAGCTTACACTTCCACACTTCTGTTCATCACCAAAGGAAGTCAGGACAGGAACTCACACAGAGCAGGAACTTGGAGGCAGGAGATGATGCAGAGGCTATGGGGGGATGTTCCTTACTGGCTTGCTTCCCCTGGCTTGCTCAGCTTGCTCTCTTATAGAACCCAGGACTACCAGCTCAGGGATGGCACCACCCACAATGGGCCCTCCCCCACCCTTGATCACTAATTGAGAAAATGCCTTACAGCTGGATCTCATGGAAGCATTTCCTCAAGGGAGGCTCCTTTCACTGTGATAACTACAGCTGTGTTAAGTTGACACACAGAACCAGCCAGTACAGTCAGGGTCTATTCCTGAAACTGGGGCCCATCTTTTCTCCATCAGGCTTAAAGCCAGCAAGTCCCAGCGAGCCTCCTGCCTCCATCCCCTTAGATCTGTTACAGGTGTGAGCAAGACACCCGACTTTGGGTTTTTTGTTTGTTTGTTTTTGTTTTTGTATGTGTGTGTGTGTGGTTTTTTTTTTTTTCAAGACAGGGTTTCTCTGTGAAGCCCTGGCTGTCTTGGAGCTCACTTTGTAGACCAGGCTGGCCCTGAACTCTGCCTCTGCCTCCCAAGTGCTGGAATTAAAGGCGAAGACACCCGGCTTTGAACATTTGTGCTGATGTCTGAACTCAGTCTTCATGATTGCACAACAAGAACTCTTAACTGATGAACCAGGACTCATTTTACTGTTTTTATTTTTCTTTCTTTAAGTATGGGCCTACTAATTATAAACCCCCTCAGCCTTTGCTTTTTAAAAAAAGTTTTTAAAAAGTCTTTACAATTCTATTGTATTTTATGGGCATGTGTGTTTTGCCGGCAATGTATGTATGGGTACCACATGAATTCCTGGTGCCCACAGAGGTCAGAAGACAGTGTTACAAATGGTTATGAGCCACCATGTGGGGGCTGGGAATCAAACCGAATCAATCAAATCTTGCTCTTCTGCAAGAGGAGCAAAGGCCCTAACTGCTGAGCCATTTGCCCCATCTTCTCCCAGAAAAATCTTAATTTCTCTGTCTTTGAAGGACAGTTTCACCTGATACCATAGACAGCGTTTTCTCTTAGCAGCCTTAATATCAGTCCATTCTCTCTGGGCTTCAAACATCCCTTGCGGAAACATCTGGAAATTCCATGGAAGCCCCTGGAAATGAGACTGGCTGCTTCTGTTATATTGCTCGCTTCCCTTTAATATTGCCTACGACTCTTAGATATTTCTATCATAGGGTGCCGTGGCGTACCCCCTCCTTTGTTATCATCACAGGGTCCCTTTGTGTTGCCCAGGCTGGCCTCTACTTCACCACTCTCCCGCCTCAGCCTTGTGAACACCAGGCTTATAAGCATGAAGTAGGTGGCCGGTTCCTTATTCTACTCTGAGTTTTGTGAACGTGTGTGGTCATTTCTTTCCTGAGATTGAGGAAGTCTTCAGTTATCATTTCTGCAAATGCTTTCTGTCTCTTACCCTTCGTGACTCCCATATGGAGATCTTGGTCTACCCGAAGGTGTCCTGGAACTCCTTTAGAATCCCAACACTTCTCTTCATTCTTTCTTGCCTTTCTCCACTGACTGATTTTTAAGTGACTTCTTTGGGAGCTAGAGAGATGGCTTGTGGGTTAAGAGCACTGGTTGTTCTTGCAAAGGACCTGGAGTTCAGTTCCCATTACCCACAGCCATCTGTAAGTCCAGTTCCAGGGGATATGACACCCTCTTTCTGTCCTCTTCAGGCATCAGGCACACACCTGAAATACATGTATACATGCAGGCAAAGCTTTTATATACATAAAATAAAAACGATTGCATTTTGAAAAAAGAGGCAGGATGTGGCACTGGAGAGATGACTAAGCAGTTAAGAGCACTGGCTGCTCTTCCAGAGGACCCAGTTTGATTCCCAGCACCCACACAATAGCACACACACAACCTTCTGTAACTGCAGTCCTGGGGAAATCTAATGCCCTCTGCTGGCCTCCATGGGTACTACATGCATAGGTGCAGAGACATAAGCAGGCAAAACACAGAAATTAATAAAGACCACAGCAGGCTAGTCAACTCCAGAATGTCCGCTTCATTCTTTTTAATGGTTTTGTTTTTATCTCTGTTGGTAGTGTCCCTTGTTCCTACTCCAGTTCTTGATTTTTTTTTTTTTTTTGAGCTCCTCTGTGACAAATATATTTTTTTCCCATGAGGAAACTCATAGACCTCTCTCTCTCTCTCTCTCTCTCTCTCTCTCTCTCTCTCTCTCTCTCTCTCTCTGAGTGTGTGTGTGTGTGTGTGTGTGTGTATAGGTACATATGCATGCATGCGATCTAATGTGTGAAGGCCAGAGTACAACCTGATATCATCCATTGCATACCATCCTTTGGGTTTGTTTTGAGACAATATTTCTCACTGGGATCTGGGTAGGCTGGCCAGAGAGCACCAAGGATCTACGTGTCTCTATCTCCCCAGTCCTTGAATTACCTTAGTATGCCACCATGCCTGGCTGTTTATGTAAGTGCTGAGGGATGAACTCGGGCACTTGTGCTTATGCGACAAGGACTTTACTGACTGCAACAACTCCCTTGAGTCGCAGATCTGTGTTTCTTTTCTTTCTTTTTTAATTTTTAAATTTATTTTTATGCACATACACCTGCAAGCCAGAAGAGGGCATCAGATCCCATTATAGATGGCCGTGAGTCACCATGTGGTTGCTGGGAATTGAACACAGGACCTACTGGAAGAGCAGTCAGTGTCCCTAACTGCTGAGCCATCTCTCCAGCCCCCAAATCGATTTCTTTAGGATCAAGTTTGGCAGTTTGTCTTCTTCCTCTGATTGGCCCATATTCTCCTGCTTCTATGTACGGTTTATAAGTTTTGTTTCTTGTTTTTAGTGTTGGCATTTGAAGAGACCATCTCTCCAGATTGTGTGCTAGCTTCAGGGAGAGGAAACTTTTTCCCATCAGCACGGCTGGGTGGGGTAGGGGGGTGGGTCTCAGAGCATCTTGCCTGTGGAATCAGAACTCTAATGTGCTGCTGGATTTTGCTTTCAGTGGCTTTTATGCTCTGGTTCTGGGTTTTTCTGCTCTCAGCTCGTGGAAGAGAGAGTCCACAGTCCCAAAGGCCCTGGGTAGACCTCTGAGGAGCCAGACTCATCAGTGCCTGGCTGAGATTTCTGTTTCTGTCCTGCCAGCCTAGAAGTCCCAGGGTGGGAAGGCCCCTGGTGTGGGAGGAGTCCTGGTGTGGGAGGAGCCCTGGTGTGGGAGGAGCCCTGGTGTGGGAGGAGTCCTGGTGTGGGAGGAGCACAGGTATTTTGTTATCTGCCAAACAACTGGATTAAGACGGGCATGGTGGGGGGGGGGGGGAAACAGACATCTCCCACCTTCCCCTGGGATTCCCTCCTTGGAATATATTTGTAGGTACTGTGGCTGCTCAGTTTGTGTCTACAGTCCTCATACATGATGTGGTCCATATATTGTTCTGTCTGTGTCTCTGTGGAGGTGCAGCTTGTTGACCTAATGTCTTGTTGATGTCACTTTGAATTAGTGTGTGTGTGTGTGTGTGTGTGTCTATTACTGGCGATGGGACCCGAGGTTTGTGCATGTTAGGCAAATTTTCTTCTGTTGAGCTGGACCTCAGCTGTGCAGTGGTTACTATGGCTGCTTATTAGTTAGAGGTCCAGAAACGTAAGCGTCACACCTAGACTGCAGTAACTTTCAGGAGATGGGCAGAAAACAGTTGTGCTTTTTATTGATCCGTCCTTGAAAATAGCATCTAAGAGAACCAAGTGCCACATCTGAAATCCAGGAGCCTCCTTCTGCTCTCTCTGTCCCCTGGGCATCCTGGTGTACCCTGGGTAGCCTTGTTTGGTGCCCCTCCCCAATTAAGTGGCTTCTCTTCTCTCTGCAGCGCTCTGACCCACAGAAACTGCTTCATATTGCCCAGGAGCTCCTGCACACAGAGGAAGCCTATGTGAAGCGGCTGCACCTACTGGACCAGGTAATCAAGAGGGGCTGGGAAATCCCATTCTCTCCACACCCGGAATTCAAACCACCTGTCCCTGCACACTGTTTGGGCATTAAGATGGGAGCAGGACTGACAAATACCAAAGTTCTGACGAAGTGAAGTCTGGCCTGAAAGCACGTTGTCCTCAGTGCTCATGGCTCTGGGGCGGAAGCTCCGTATGTTCGCTTTGGGGGACATCTCTTCATAAAAGATGCATCATTTGAACACATGAATGGATGCTATGGTCTGGAGAGGATGTCTCAGTCTATCGGGTGGTTGCCTTAAATGCACAAGAGCCTGAGTTTGATTCTTAGAACTCACGTAAACATCCTAGTAATGGTGGCCAATGCTTGTAATCTCAGCATTGGGAAGATGGAGATGGAGATACCTGATGCTTGCTGTCCAGACAGCCCTGTCTTATCTCCTGTCTTATCTACTCTGCAAGATTAAGGTTTAGTGGAAAGACCTTGTCCAAACAAACAAACAAACAAACAACAAACAAAAAACCCAAGATGAATGATACCCGAGGAAGGCACCTGAAATTGTCTTCCAGCCTTCACAGTCAGGAGCACACCCATGGCCATGTGCACGTGCACACATACAGTCAGGTGCACACACACATTCAGGTGCACACATACAGTCAGGTGCACACACACAAACCATCCATAGCTGGGCCAGCGGGTGCTCTGCATCCCTGCCCATGAGGAAATGGGCAGATCCCTACCACAGGAAATACAGTGCCAGGAGAACAAGGCCTGCTCAGGGTGTGGCTCCCAACTGCACCTACAAGCCTGAGGTGAGGCAGAAAGATGTCCCACCCCATCCTCAGGCACTGCTCCTACCTCAGCACTGATCCTCAGCTGCAAGCAAGCTTTCAGTAGGACTTAAAGCTGGAGGATTCTCGCTCTGATGTTCAGTAAGAAAACCTCAGTGGTGTTAGAGAGAGGACTCGGTAGGTAAGAGGTGTCCTAGGGTTACTGTTGCTATGGTGGAACTCCATGACCAAAAACAAGTTGGGAAAGAAAGAGTTCATTTGGCATACACATCCACATCATAGTCCATCACTGGAGGCAGTCAGGACAGGAACTCACAGGGCAGGAGCTGATGCAGAGGCCCTGGAGGGTTGCTGTCTTGCTCTCCATGGTTTACTTAACCTGCTTTCTTAGAGTACCCTGACCATCAACCCAGGGATGGCATCACCCACAAGAAAAATGCCCTGTGGCAGGATCTTATGGAGATATTTTCTCAACTGAGGTTCCCTATTTTCAAACAACACCGAAACTAGTCATTTCCGACATCGAAGAGTATTTTCTGTATAAGCCTGTGTTTGAATCTCAGGACCCATGTAAAAAGTGCACACTTGGGGGCTGGAGCAATGGCTCAACTGTTGGAGGCACTGGTTGATCTTCAGAAGGTCTGTCTGGGTTTGGTCTCTAGTGCTGACGCAGGGTTTCACAGCCATCTGTAGCTCCAGTTCCAGAGGCTCTGATGCACAAGGCACATGTCTGGGACACAGACAAAGCACTCATTCGAATAAAGTAAACAGATCCTTTAAAGTGCACACCTGTAACTCCAGCACCACAGAGGTGCGAAGGCAGAAGGGTTGCTGAGATTTGCTGGTTGCTGACATAGCTCTAAACCCTGCCCCAAGAGAATGTGGTGGGGAGTGACAGCCTCTACACACACATACACAGGTGTGTGCACTACACACACACACACACACACACACACACACACACACACATCACACACGCACTGTCCTATACACGTATAAAACTACACACACATGTACACACACAGGTGTATGCACTACACACACACAGGTGTATGCACTACACATGTACCACATCCACTCACACACACCACACACACTCACCACACATACAGATACATATACTACACAGATACACGTACACACCACACATACATACACATGCCACATACTCTCCTACATAAAACTATATACACACATGTGTATGCATTATACACACATATACCACACACGCACATACACATGTATATGCATTACACATACATACACCACATCCATTCACACAGACCATACACACACACACACACACACTACAGACACACACCACATACACTCACACACTCTAAAGTAAAATACAAATTGTAATTTAGAAAGGACAGGAACCCAAGAACCCACTTATGTGGCAGGTGTCTGAGTTGCTCACACTCAGTGGCCATTGTGGCCTCTCTGTGCTCAGGTTTTCTGTACCAAGCTAACAGAAGCAGGGATCCCTCCGGAAGTCACCACTGGCATCTTCTCTAACATCTCTTCCATCTACCGCTTCCATGGGCAGTTCCTCCTGCCTGAGCTGCAGAAGAGGATCACAGAGGAGTGGTGAGCCTGGTCCATTCCCACCCACAGGGACCCTAAACTCGAGTTCGTCTGCCTGGGACCCTGGCAGGTTCTTGGGGTGGGGTCCGTCTCATGGAGGACTGGGTGTCTCCCTTCCCTTTCAGGCAACCCCAGCTCCATCTCTTCCTGGGTGGTGACCATGACTGGTGTCTCTTGAGTTTATGGATCTAGATGAGATTTGACATCTGGAGGGGAAACAATGAATGATACGGATGGTTTCATTTCCCCTCTCTGTCTGTATCTACCTTTGCTCAGTGTGTGGCTGGGTCATTTTGTGAATCTTCAAAAGCTGCAGAGCAGGTTGCACTGTATCCTCAAGGTGGCTAGAGCTGGGTGACAAAGTCCGTGTCTGACAGCACAGGCCTTCTCCTTCCATACCCTGGAGACCCTATCATAAGCTCACAGAGGATTGCCTCAGTCCTGTAATGATGACACACAGCATCTTGCCTTGCATCTCCAGTTGTTCAAGTTATAAAATCAAACCTTGTGCACAGCTTCATAGGAGTACCAAGTGCTGGCTTTGTGTCTGTGCCTTTTTTCCCTTTTTTTTTTTTTTTTGTAATTACAAAGGATAAATCTCCAAAAGAGAGTTCTAAGATCAGAAATTATGACATTGGTTTTTCTTGTAGAGGTGTGAGCAACATCTATTCACCCAAGATAGGGCACCAGCCTCAGACCAAAAATAAATAAATATCCAATCCAGCTTAGTTGAAACAGTGAGTTTACAGGGGTTACTTAAGCACTGGGTTTACTGGGGTGACTTAAAGGCGGCCACAGCAGGGGAGTACTTACAAAAACAGCATTCTTAGAGTTCCCTCACAGCTTGAGGGCAGCCTGGTGGAGTGAAAAACCTCTCCCATGCAATTGTGAGTGCTTATATGACCTTGGGAAGAGGCCTTATGAATCTTGTAAGTTTCAGGAACTTCCTGAAGTTTTGGTTACTTCCTGAGCCTGGTAGGTTTTACTTCCTGAGTCTTAAGGAGCCTCCCTTCTGGGGGGGATGTTTTAATACAGAGGAAATAACTGTGCAATCATGGTTACGTTGTTTGCTTCCTAGAGTTTATTTCTTCACTCAGTGTACTCAACTGAGTCCTGCCAAGTCCTCTTCTCTCCCTGGCTTTGGCAGTAGTGTGTAGACCCACCATTTCTACTCTGTCACTTAGAATGACACTTCACTGACCATCTTTGATAACTGCTGCCCCTCAAGGACAGCAGTATTGCTAAATCCTTCTCTATGGGCACTGGTCCTCAGCCTGTGCTGTCAAGGTGTTTAGAGATAGCGTATGTGTGTGTGTGTGTTGGGGAGGAGGGTACATGCAGAGAGAGTGACCAATGTGCTTAGCATCATAGCACAAGACATCAGCACCATGCCGCCTAGATTCCTCATCCAGTGACCATGCTTCTCCACACAGGGATACAAAGCCTCGCCTCGGAGACATCCTGCAGAAGCTGGCTCCATTCCTGAAGATGTATGGCGAGTACGTCAAGAACTTTGACAGAGCAATGGGGCTGGTGAGCACTTGGACCCAGCGTTCTCCGCAGTTTAAAGATGTCATCCATACCATCCAGGTAGTGTGACATACACACTATTTTTTTTTTTTTAACTTCAAAACGTTTTGTTTTGTTTTGTTTTGTTTTAAGCATAGTGTCATAGTTAGGGTTTTATTGCTGTGAAGAGACACCATGACCGAGGCAACTCTTACAAAAGAAAACATTTCATTGGGGCTGGCTTACAGGTTCAGAGGTTCAGTCCGTTATCATCAAGGCAGGAAGCATGGCAGCATCCAGGCAGACATGGTGCAGGAGGAGCTGAGAGGTCAACATCTTGATCTGAAGGCAGCCAGAAGAGGACTGTCTCTCCCATACTGGGCAGATCTTGAACATAGGGGGAGACCACCCCCCACAGTGACACACTTCCTCCAACAAGGCTATATACATTCTCCAATAAGGCCACACCTCTTCATAGTAGCACTTCCCGTAGACCAAGCATATTCAAATCACCACAGACAAAGTCTCAGGCAAGGCACATGCCTTTAATCTCCACACTCAGAAGACAGAGGCAACAAATCTTTGTGAGTTTGAGACCAGAGCAGTCTATATAGCAAGTTCCAGGCCAGAGAGCACTACATAGTAAGACCATCTCAAAACAAAACAGACTGCAAAATCAAAAATCCCACCACCACTACAATAACAATAAAACAAAGTTTCTAGATCTGGCTGGCTTTGAACTTCTCATATAGCCAAGGATGATCTTGAACTTCAGATTCTCCTGCCTCCACCTCCCGAGAACTAGGATTATGAAAGCATGTACCTCCACACCCAGTTTACCCAGCGTTGGGCATTGCAAACCTGCATCAGCATACCTGGGGTTTTCTACATGGGTTCTGGGGGTGCGTTCAGTTCCCAGTGCTTTAGCAGCTACACTGTCCCCCCCCCCATCCCAGCCCTCTGGAGACACTGTGACACTAAACTCTCACATAAGTGTGAGACTCATCTGTGCTGTGGAGATCCACGGACAGCTCCCTCCAGAGAGCGGGGCAGTGTTCAGCCTGAGCATAGGCCACTGTCCCTGTCCACATAGAGCAAACCAGGCTCTTGGGTCCAGCAGGTCCTAGAGTGACAAGACACCTCCGGGATTGGGATGACAGTTTTGTGCATTGGCTACCTCAGCACTATGCTGTCCCGTCCATGTCCACCTGGAGATGTTTCCTGCTAAATACACCCAAGGTTCTGCCCCTTGGCCTCAGCACAATTCAGGCATTCTCTGCCAACACTTGGTCTGTGCCTACTGACACTGCTGTTGCTTCGGTACCTGGAGGGTGGAATCTGGGGCAGGTCTACGGTGCACAGGCTGACCCACAATAGAAAATTCTCCTCCATAAATGTCCACGACCGAGCTACGGCCGAGAAGCCTAGACGTGGACAAAATGGGATCAAATGACCATCACATTTCCCTTGGTCTCTGGAGGAAAATGCCTTTGCTTAATCCAAAGCCTATTTTAAATTATGCCTTAAAGAAATCCAAACATTTATGAAGGATTTGTAAGGTGATCAACTTAAGGCTAGAGAAAGGAGCTGAGAACCTGAGTTTGGATCTCTAACACAAGGTAACACAGGTGTGGTGGTGTGTGTCTGAACCCTAGTATGTGGGGCTGTGGGTAGTCATGGAGACAGGTAGTTCTGGGGCTGATGAACACGCCTAGATGAGATCTAGTTTCAGCCAGAGATATGCATGCGTACAGCATACCCAGGAGTAACCACACAAAGACAAAGCCTACAGGCGTTACATTCTGCCCTACTTACCTTATCTCTAAGCACATATGATGACCATTGTCTTTGGAAACTCATCTGCAGACACTGACGTCCTCATCACCAAGTGTGAGGGAGAGTGTCTCCCACATGCCCACGTGGTGACGGAAATCAGGAACCCCACAGGGCTGTCACAGCTCTGTCTCCTCACAGCCCCCATGGTCGCCAGCTATCCCGGCAGATGCACTTGAAAGTTTTCTTTGCCTTTTCTTTCTCTTTGTGGTTCGTAAGCCGAACTAGGACACACACTCATTATCAGGTTGAGTTCTTCCCTCTAGGACAAGCTCTGCCCTTGTCCTCTTGAGGGAATTGGCTACTGCCTCTTGGTTTGGGGATTATCTGTGGTTTACCCATGATTCAGTTTAGGCTGTGCCTCGGTGTGAACTTCACTGGTGCAGAGTCTTCCCCTCCCCCGCCCCCTTGCCTCTATTCTTAAGTTTCTAGCAGGGAGATGCCTTGAGGTCCTGGGAATAGCCATCGAGCATCTTCCCTTTATTCTTGCTGGAAACAGTTTGTCTGTGTGATGTATGCCCGTGTACGTAGGTGTGTGTATGCTCATATCTGCGTACATGCATGCTGAGGTCAAAGGTCAGTGCTGAGTGTCTTCTATCTCTTCCATCTGATTTTTGAGGGTCTTTCGTTGAACTCAGAGCTCAGTGACTCTGCTAGGCTAACTGGCCAATGACACATGGTTATCTCTGCTTCCCCAGCTCTGGAGTTTTAAATGAGCACATGACACTCAGACTTTTTTTTAAATTTTATTTTATGCATATGAGTGTTTTGTCTGTGTGTACGTTTATGAACTGTGTGCATGTCTGGTGCCCCAGGGTGGTCAGAAGAGGATGTCAGAAACTGAAACTAGAGTTTTTGATGTTTGCTAGTCATGTAGTTGTTAGAATTAAGCTTTAAATGTTCTTTAAAAAAAAAAAAGATTTATTTATTATTATATGTAAGTACACTGTAGCTGTCTTCAGACACACCAGAAGAGGGCATCAGATCTCATTACAGAGGGTTATGAGCCACCATGTGGTTGCTGGTATTTGAACTCATTAACCGCTGAGCCACCTCTCCATCCCAGTTTTAAATGTTCTTAACCTTTAAGCCATCTTTCCAGCACCAATACTCAGATTTCTTTATTTCTTTATTTCTTTATTTATTTTACTTAAGTACAACCTTCACTAAAAAAAAAAAAAAAAGAGCCAGGGGTGGTGGTGCACACCTTTAATCCCAGTATTTGGAAGGCAGAGGCAGGTTGATCTCTGTGAGTTCAAGGCCAGCTTGGTCTACAAATAGAGTCCAGGTTAGCCAGGGCTCTGTTAAACAGAGAGACTCTGTCTTGAAAAACAAACAAATAACAACAACAACAACAACAACCAACAACCAAAATGAAAACTCATTGTTTAGGGACTGAGAGGATTGCTGATGGTTAAAGTATTTCAGTGTAAGCACAAGGACCTGAGTTCAAATCCCCAGACCCCGTCGAACCCTATACTGTTCTGGGTCCATCTCCAACAGAAGTTTTGTTCTGGGGCCTGAGGAAGGTGTGGGTGTCTAGGATCCTGAAGTTGCTAGGGGGCAGGGCAGCACCCAGCAGGAGAAATGGCGGGCTCTCTCAGCTGTCAGCATGGCAGAGACAGAAGAACCAGGCAGTATGGAGAGAGCCCAAGGTGAGCATAGAGGTAACAGATTGCTAGCAGCGTCGCAGGTGGACTTGTGTGCAGGATGAAGGATGCGAACTGCTGCTGTCTGCAGCAAGAAGAGGGGAAGCTGGAATCTGGAGGGAGGAGGGGAGGTGTAGAGAGCCAGGGACAGTGCAGGGGTGGGGCTGTGGCAGTTACCTGTCCTCTCTGTCATTTGTCATGCAGGGACTCAGTAGAATACCCAGCAGCTTCTAGGCATGAGGACTGATTCTGGGGGAGTTAGGCACAGTTAGACTCCACCTGACAGAGAGGAGGTAGACCTGAGGGGATGAGGTCGGACAGGAGTCTTAATGACCCCCATGGGAGGAGACAGTATCCTGGCACTTGTTTTCTTCAACCCAAGCCTGCCCTCCCAGAGAGTTCCAGTTCCTCTATCATTAGGCACCCATGAGCCTCCATTTCCCCAGCTATAAGATGTGGTTTATGTCCATCGTGTCTTGAAAATCAGGAAGCTCCAGGCAGCCTCTGGGGACTGTGGCGGCCAGTAGCAGGGGCAAGACCCTATGGTGACCCTGTGTGTGCTCTCTGTCTACCCAGAAGCAGGAGGTGTGCGGGAACTTGACACTGCAGCATCACATGCTGGAGCCTGTGCAGAGGGTCCCCCGCTATGAGCTGCTGCTCAAGGACTACCTAAAGAGGCTCCCTGGATTTGCCCCAGACCGGAAGGATGCAGAGAGTAAGTGGAGGTGGCCAAAGGGCTGGGAAGGGGGGGGGTGTCTCTGGAGAAGACTGAGAACCCTGGCCTGAGACACACATGGGAAGGCAGAGGGGAGAGAGATGGAGACAGACAGAGACAGAGATATAACTAATAACTAGGAAAGGGATTTAGTCTTTTCCTCTCACCTGGGAGAATGTTATCTGGGGAAGGCGCTGCCAAACATTGGCTCCATCCAGACCTGAGGCCCAGCAACGGGCCCCTCAGTGATGGTGTTCCTATTTCAGGAGTCATGACCAATGAAACTGGCCAGCAGCACAGGGCTGGGTACTATGTAAGAGAGTTGGAGGTCTCACTTGGTGTTGGCCCCAGCAGACTCAGCAAATGGTTCTGGGCTTTGTCCCTTCTCTATGCCAGACCTCTGGAGCAGTCTGGGCACCCTGAGAAAGGCCAAGTGCAGGAACAAGGTCTCCCACTGGAAGCCATGACTCTTCAGTGTCAGCCTCTCCAGTGAGAACTTGCTGCATTACCACGTTGCCCAGGCTCACTCTCTTCTCCTCACGCAGGGTCCCTGGAGCTCATCTCCACAGCTGCTGACCACTCCAATGCTGCCATTAGGAAGATGGTGAGTTCAGACTGCTGCAGAGAAGCAAAGACTATGCAGGGAGAGGGAGGAGGTGGGCCATATAAGCAAGTGCCTTCAACCCCTGATTCCAGGTGGGCCCCGTCAGTAAGTACATGTATGCCAGTCTCCCCAAGACATGCCAAGTGCATATCCTAATACTCTCTAGTAATAACAAGTGCATGCTCAGCCTCTCTCTGTACAAACCAGGTAGGTTTATGCCCACATTCCCAATGCAAGCCAGACGCATGCTCCACCTCCCCGGGACATGCCATAATGACACCTGACTCCTCTATATACCTGCCAGTTCCTGCAAGGTCATGGGTTCTTCCCCACCCTTCAGAGTCCCATGCATCCTCTGCTGTTTGGTCCACTAGCATCTATGCATCCATACAAAGAAAGGCCAGCCTGACCTGCCTGCTTTTAGGTACACAAGAAGAAATCAAAAGTCAAAGGACAGGTAACCCGAGGGCTAGCAGGTCCAGCCCCAGTCCATGTTGCTATTGTCAAAGTCCCTACAGGCAAGGTTCTACATTGAATAGTTTTGAATTCTAACCAAGAGTTAGAGCCACAAGCTGCTAACTTTGTCCCCATTTGTACCTTTGGCCATTAGGATTCCCCAACCAGGCCTGGGGAAAGTAACATGTAGATTGGCCCAGTCTGGGTCATAGCGATTCAACTGACTCCTGCATGCCTCAGTTTCCTTGTCTATAAATTGGGGATAAGCATACCACTTACTTCATAGAGTATGTGTCAGAATTAAAGAATTAAAATATGAATGGTGTAGAACAGCCTCTGGCACATAGCAGCAGAGGTTTGTGACTTAGTAGTTTCTGAACGATGAGCTTCTAGTCACCCTTTCATACCCAGCTCAAATGTCTCTCTGTGTTTTCTTCCCTTTTCACTGGAAGTTATTTCCTTGCTACAGTGGACTCTGGGTCACAGTTGCAGAGCACGGCTTTGCTCACCTCCGGGTCCATGTCAGTTCCCTAGGTCTAGTGATCTTACAGCTGCCTGATCTTGTGTCTCTTGCAGGAGAAAATGCACAAGCTCTTAGAGGTGTATGAGCAGCTGGGTGGGGAAGAGGACATCGTTAACCCAGCCAATGAGCTGATCAAGGAGGGCAACATCCAGAAGTTATCAGCCAAGAATGGCACCACCCAGGACCGACACCTCTTCCTGGTAAGCCAGCCAGCCATGGCACAGAACTTCCTCATCTGCCTTCTCAGACCCTGGATAGTACTGGAAAGATTCAGAAGCCCAAGGAGGAGGTTCTACTGTAGCCTTCCAGATAGGTTTTTTGGGATATCTCTTGCTAATGACTCTGCACTGGTTTCTGCAAGCATCTAATATTTATGTTCCATATATCCAGCATTTCTATTCTTCTTTATCTACCTCGATTTCAATTAAGGAGTATCCAGCAACCAAAATATAGTGAATTGTAGCCAAACATCAAGATCTCAACTGTGCCCAGGACTGTGCTCTGGTTTAGAGGGAGAGAAAAGAAAGGAAGGAATTATAGTGGGAGACCCATTCAAGTACCTTACATACAGGAAGAGACAGTTTCTTTTTCTATAGCTACTTCTCCCCCTACCTTCTCTTCTTCTTCCCCTTCCTTCTCTTCTTCCTCTTCTTGGTTCTTCCCAAGGCCTTACATTTGCTAGGCAAACACCTGATCACTGACTTACACTCATAGGCCAGCCTCTATTCTTGAATAAGCAGCTATATCTTTGCAAGTTTCCTTTTTTTTCACATGCACACACTCAGGATATGTTTATTATTTTTTATTTTTTATGTATGTAGGTACAATGTAGTTGTCTTCAGACACATCAGAAGGGGGCATCAGATCCCATTTCAGATGGTTGTGAGATGCCATGTGGTTGCTGGGAATTGAACTCAGGACCTGTGGAAGAGCAGTCAGAGTTCTAATCCACTGAGCCATCTCTCTAGCCCTGCAAGTTTCTGTGATATATCTAGCCACAGTTTCTTGTCTGAATAATAGCACTAGGTATGGGGTTCATCTTGTGGAATGGAGCTTAAATCTAATCAGAAAGTGATTGGTCACTCCCATGACGTTCATGCCTCTATTGTAGGAGCGGGTGTGTCTTGTTGGGTCAGTTGTTATTGTAACTTACAGGGCTCACATCTGGGCATGATGTGTGCTTATGTCTCTCCTCTGGTTACATGTATAGCATCTTTCAGCACTATAGAAGCTATCCAGTGGAGTTGAAGCTTTTGGGTCAGTTCTGACTTGAATTCTCCATGTTCTATGACTAAATATGTGGTATTTGCTGCCATAACATCTTATCACCAAGTTCTGATCACCAAGTTCTAAAGGGTAACCAAGAGCATTAGCAGTAGCCTGTACTGTTTGGTGTTTATGGGATCTCAATGGCCAACAACACCAAAAGACATAAGCCTTTCCTGGAATTGGGCTTCTGTTTGTTAGTCTCTGGTATCTAGTGGGACCATTGCTGTCTGTTATAGGCTCAGAATATGCTTCTTGAGTAGTGTGCTTAAAGGCGTGTGTGCATCTTTTAAAATTATATATTTTACTTTATGACATTAAATGAAGCTTATATGGGTCCTTTATGAGGGGCTCCCTGTGATGCCACTCCCCATGACATCTTTCTTACAGTTCAACAATGTGATGCTCTACTGTGTACCCAAACTAAGGCTCATGGGCCAGAAGTTCAGTGTACGGGAGAAAATGGACATCTCTGATCTCCAGGTGGGTGGGTCCCTCTCTCCCTCTCTTATGCTTTGGAAGGGGTACAATCAGGGATAACTTTGAAGGCCACCTCTGCTGCTCAGAGGTTTCTGAGACAGCATCTTGGTCCTGGTATACTAGCCTTGAGTGGGCAGTGTTCCCCATGGTCTTGGAGTATACTTTTTGCCAAGTCCCTGATGACCTCAGATTGAAGAGAACAGGAGTGAGACAAAAGTTCACAGCCATGGGGGTCACATAGACACAAGGTAGGCTGTCACTTTGTGAGGACAGGGCTTAAGACCCAGTTAAAGATCTAGAAGTGAAACTCAGGTCATTAATTCAGAATGGAGTGTGGGCTTACTCGTCTCGCCTGTGGTTTTGTGCTGATGGAAGAGGGTTAAATCTGAACGCCTATAAGGACATGACACTAGTCCATTGATTATGTCTAGGCACACACCTTTAAACTCACCACACACCTGCCCATGTGGGCGCAAGCACCTGCTGAGGGACAGAGTCAAGCATCTTATATGATCGATCGTCATCCCTCTCAAGGGGTGTGGCTGTGCTGGGAGGCAAAGCCCTGTATGCTGGAAGGGAAAGGCTGGGCCAGGGCTGCCTGGGAACAGCTACTAAAGGAGGTCTGATGGGCAGGTACATTTGCCAAGCAGCAGTCTAAACACAGAGCCTCAGGCCCAGCTCTGTATGGGCAAGACTGGTGGTCTGCTCTTCTCCTGAGCCTCAGTATCCCCACATTATAGATCTGGGAGCCTGTAGAGTCACTCTGATACTTCCACAGGATAAATAAATAAATAAATAATAACAAATAAATAAATAAATAAATAAACCAGCTAACATGGTGACCTCTACTCACTTGCTCTATTTTGTGTTCTACAGGTGCAAGATATTGTGAAACCAAACACAGTCCGCACATTCATTATAACAGGAAGAAAAAGGTCCCTGGAGCTTCAGACTAGGTACGGCACCAGCAGCTGCAGCTGCAGGAACATCTTTGACCCAAGTCTGTAGTGGATTGTTCCTTTTACTGAATGCAATAGCCTTTCAATATATTCAGCGTGTGTGTGTGTGTGTGTGTGTGTGTGTGTATACACGAGTGTTTAAATCAAAGATGGGAAGACGTCTCAGTGGGTAAAGAGCTTGGCACATGGCACGAGCACCTGAGTTCAGATTCCTAGCACTCACATAAAAAGCCAGACACAGCAGTACTGTGGAGGCAGAATCAGGCAGGTCCCCCCCTCCCCGAGGCTGGCAGGTTCCCCCCCACCACCAGGCTTGCTCTCCAGCCACCCTAGTAGAATTAATGAGCCCCAAGTTCAGTAAGAAGTCCTGTATCAAAACATGAGGTGAACAGTGATTGAGGAAGTTGCACAATATCGACCGCTGCCCTCTACACACATGCGTACACATGAACATGTATACACACATGCTCAAATGTGGCTGTTACAAACAGCACATGTCTTGGCTATGGTTTCTATCGCTATGACTGAAATCAACTTATGGAGAAAGGGTTCATGTCGCTGACACTTCCAGGTCACACCCATCACTGAAAGAAGTCAGGGCAGGAACCTGGAAGCAGGAACTGAAATCACGGAACCTGACCTCTGCCTTGTTCCCCATGGCTTGCTCAGCCTGCTTTCTTATAGGACCCAGGACTGCCTGCCAAGGGGTGGTACCACCCACAGTATACTGGCTGCCCTCACATCAGTCATTAAGCAAGAAAATGCCCTCATAGACTGCCTACAGGCCAATCTGATGGATGCGCTCCCTCAACTAATGCTCCTCTTCCTAGATAACCCCCCTTGTCTCAGTGTGACAAAAAAATGACCGGGACACCCATCCTTCACCTTGCTGTTTTCTTTTTCTTTTTTTCTTTTTTTTTGTTTGGTTTTTCGAGGCAGGGTTTCTCTGTGTAGCCCTGGCTGTCCTGGAACTCACTCTGTAGACCAGGCTGGCCTCGAACTCAGAAATCCTCCTGCCTTTGCCTCCCAAGTGCTAGGATTAAAGGCGTGCACCACCACTCCCGGCTCACCTTGCTGTTTTCAGTCAGTGTGTCAGGCTTCATCCTACTTCCCAGAACATTTTTCCTGTTTTCCTATTACATATTTACTATTTTTCTATCACATATTTCCCAGAACAGCATGATCCCCACCAATATTATTAACTGGAACCAATGAGACAGCTTAGTGGGCAGAGGTACCTGCTGCTAAGCCTGGTATTGTGAGTGTCATCCTTTGGTGGCACCAGCTGATAGAAAGAAAAAGTAAAATCCTGGGAGTTGCCCTCTGACCTCTGTAGGTGCCACTTACACCCCTACATATACACAAAAATAAGTTAAATAAACTAATTTTTTTTAAAAAAAAATCATTAACCAAGGACCAGGTATGGCGGCACATGCCTTTAATCCTAGCACTAAGGAGGCAGAGGTAGGCAGTTCTCTGAGTTCAAGGCCAGCCTGGTCTGCAAAGTGAGTTCCAGGACAACCAGGGCTACACAGGGAAACCTGGTCTGGAAAAACCAAAGTGGGGAAAATCATCACAGGGTCCCGTGCTGACAGCCTGAGTCTCATTTCTGCAGACTGTGCTGTGAACGGTCCCATGCTTAGCCTTTTGTGCACATACGCACAGAGGTTTTTCCTGCCCCTGCGAGATGTTCTTCTGAGAGGAGCTCCAGGTCAGCCTGTAGTGTGTCTGCTCTGTCAGGTCGCATTATCCTCTGAGCTTGAGCTCTCAATGGCTGTGTGTAGGAAATCCAATCGGTCACGTTCCACCTATGGAGTGAGAGCTTTGTAATCACCTGCCAGGGTCCGGGGTGATGTTGGTCTGCAAGATGAGCCTGGCCCTAATCGGGCCACACATGTTCTGAACACCAAAACTACCTTTCCAGCCCGGACATGCAGTTACAAGGCAGTGAGTGGCTAGGGAGCCACACCAGGCGTATCCAAGGACGGATGGCTGAGGTACTGATTTTTGTCTTTGTAGGACAGAAGAAGAGAAGAAAGAATGGATTCAGGTGACGCTTCTCAAGTTTGTTCTCTCTGCCTCTCTCTCCAGTGGACCAAACCTAGAGTCTGGGGGCCTGTCCAGCAAGTCCTCTGCTGCCGAGCTACAGCCGCAGCTCTTGTGTTTTTGAGATGGGGTTTTGCTAGTTCCTGCCTTGGTATCCTGAAGGCCAGGATTCAGATTTGCATCACTGAGTATGACTTATATCCTGATATTATTTTAGTATGACTGCTTCATGTTAGACCACATGACCCAGGAACTCTTCCCTAACTGCCTGTCTTCATGTCTCAAGGGAGTCAGTGACCATGGGTGACTTCATACATGCTTTCGAGTTCCACAAGTCTTTCAATGCATTTAGTTGTTTGAGTCCCTTCTCCACAAGCAAGGGACAGGACAGGGCCATGGGGGGAGGTGGCTTGGGCTAGGGGTTGTCTTTCTGGAATCAGTCTCTTTGGTCTTGTTGGATCTAAGGCAGCAAGGATAAAATGGCCAGGGGTGCTCTGTGGTGCACCCAGGGGTGCATCCTTCTTTGGTGTGTGTCCAGGTCATTCAGGCCACAGTGGAGAAGCACAAACAGAAGAGTGAGACCTTCAGGGCCTTCGGTGGTGCCTGTAGCCAGGATGAGGAACCCAGCCTGTCTCCAGACCAGTCCGTGAGTCAGCAGGGGGAAGTGGGAGTCAGCTGTTGGCCAGGGAGAGAGGCCTAGGGGGATGATTCAAACACCTCAAACGAACGCGCAGTCCCCCGCTGGCCCCGTATTGATATCCACTGGCACCCAACGGACCTGCTGCCTTGCAGGTTAGCGTCCATGCAGAGGAAGCGTTCCTTTAGTGCTGTTTGTCATCTCTGTACCTTCAGCAAGGCAGCCATGAGCATTGAGGGGCCTTATCTTCTTTCCTACAGAACCGGAGGCTCAGGGGATCGGTGACACTCCCGGGCCACCCAGCTACGGTGGTGGCATCCTCAGGTCATGGTGCCCTTCTTATACTCCACTTTGAACAGCAAGTGGATGTCTTTTGTGGTTATAGTTTCTCCCCAAATGCCCCCGCACCCCCGAGGAGTCAGCTCAAAGCTCTCTGCCGATAGTACCGGGGGTAGGGCTATTTTATTCTGCATCCCCTGTGAAGCCACCCCAGAGCTATAAGAAGACACAACTGTGACAGGAACTAGATGTGCTCTATCTCCCAGCTACCCACTCCCTCCACCTTCACTGGCTGCTTAGCTTGCCCTCACCAGGTTCATCTGGAGGGAACAGCTGGCATACCTTAACTCCTCAGTCTGTCCCCACCTCCAGCTGGCTGGCCTCCTGTCCTCAGAGGGTCTGCCTATTCCTTATGTCTTGCTCCCAATTTTCTGCTTCCTGGATGTACTTTTGAAGAAAAGTTAGCACTCTTCAAAGGAAGGACCCTGCAAGCTCCCCTCGGGCCAGTGACTTAGAGGCCAAGGGTACAGAGCAGGCAGTTGTTAGTCAGCCGGGCATGGGGCACTAGGAAGCCTGCAGACTCTCTTCACAGACCACAAGGGTGAATAGAGCATCTGTAGGGACCACCACCTCATCCTTCCAGTATGTGTGATTTTCAGTATCTGGATTAGGGTGAACCAAGTCAGCCTCACCTTATGACACCCAGGCGCCTTCAGTTCAGGCGTGGCTCCCGGAGTCCCAGCATTTATTAGACCAGTCGTCTCATGGGCACTACCCCTCAATGCACAGGGGTGATAGGTGGAGAAAATGTCTTCTGCTACCTGGGTTGTGCCGTGTGACTAGGAATCCACCTCACACTCCATCTCTATTCTCTTCCAGGTCATGAGTGCCAGCTCTGTGGAACCTGCAGGGGTAGCCGACAGCAATGGGGGTGCTCCCGGGGTGAGTGACCCACATCCAGGGGCTAGCAGGAGTGGGAGGTGCTTGGGGAGATGAGAGCAAGGCAGGCCAGGAGTCAGCTTGCTCTCTCCTGTGTTCTTGGGACCCAGGAATGCAGATGTGAGGCTGTACTGAGGCCAGGTATACTGGTGACTTGAGTACCGGGGGTGGAGGCCACCAGGGAGCCTGTTGCACAACCACGTGTATCATCTGATCTCTGTATGAATACTTATGAGCTCGCTGTGTGTAAATCTCACCTTGATAACATGTGCAGTAAAGAGATGCCAGCTCTGTGTGGCAGCAGTGGAAAGACAGGTTCATTCATCACACTGAGAAAGTTTTCAGGAAGCTGGGGGGGGGTCCCCCCACTGCCATGTGTGTGTGTGTGTGTGTGTGTGTGTGTGTGTGTGTATGCGCGCGCGCGCGTGCACGCGCGCTCTCAGGGTCAGGCTGGGTTCATGTGCCTGTCTGCTAGTGACTGATCATGGGAACTTGGGAGGATGTCTTTATTTTAATTTGGGGATGTCTAAGGCACACGCCCGTGCTTGCTATGGACTGAGTACCCACAACTGAGCTACATCATCACTTTGGGGTTTGACATCCACAAGCACCCATGGCAACAGTAGTTGGAACAACTCTGAGTCATAGCTTCACTTATAGCCCGGAATGACAATACTGCCTGGCATCTTGCTGGGTCCTGGATGAACTACTGAATTAAGGAGAGTGACAAGTGCCACCCGGAGAAGGTGTCTCCAGCTCATCCCAGACATGGGCTCTTCTCCCCGGGTCCATTAGCACTAACCTAGGACAGTGCTGTGTTCTCTCCTGCCCACCTGCCCCACCTCCAGTGTGCCTGATCTTTACCTCCCCTTGTTTTCTCTTTGTCTCCCATTCTGTCTCTGTGTCTCTCTTCCACACTGTCTCTGTCTCCCATGACCCTTCTCTGCTTCTGTCTCTTTCCCCTGACTCTGTCTTTCAGTTGTTCATGCAGAGCCCAGATCTCTTGCGTTGGAGACAGGAAAGAGTGGGACTCAGAACAGCTGGTGACTCAGTCCTGCAGCTCTGAGAATGTGGCTTTGTTAGGGTATGACTGTTGGGTTTTCGTTCCCATAAAAAGGAACCCAGACCCACCGGTGAGGTACCTTGAAGCAAGCGAGGGACAGGCTGTGGGTGAAGCCACCTGAAATAGAGAACAAAGGAGGGCTGGTGTGACATTGGTCCCAGTGCACAGGCAGTATGGGGCCAAGGCCTGTCCGGGTGGACCTGGACATATTGCTGTTCCCCTTCCCTGTGACCACAGCTTCCCCAAGTCCCTCAATAGTTTGAGTTCAGGCTGGCCTCGTGTCAGCTTGTGAAGCTTGAGGGAGGGCCGAAACATTTCAGGGGTACGATGGTGAAAGGAGAAGGGGACCCCGAAATACAAGGGGACTGGACAAGAGGAGAGAGACCCTAATTGGAATGTTGCTGCTGTCTGGCCCCTGCAGAGCAGACAGGCACACTAAGGATGAACTCTGTTGAAACTGGAAGGCAGGAAGTCTAAATGTGGTGCAGGCAGCCAAGAGGGAAATAAACATCTTGATACCCCAGTGGCTTCCTACGCTAGTCTGCTTCCGCCTGCTTCCTACCACCTACTGGCCTCCCCTGGCTCCACCAGACCCGGGCCTCTGGACCCACGGTCAGCTCTGCCTCCATCCAGGAAGCCCCATGACTTGTCCCTCAGAAATACCCCTCAACCACACACCACATAACCTAGTGTCAACCTTCTGAGTTGCTAACGTGGATGCATGCGGTTGGCCTTAGCCAGACCCATGCAATTCTGACGGTCCCTTTCCTGATGCTTATGGGTTGTGGCTGCTTCCAGTTGAGCTTCCAGAGGAATGCATGTCACCTGGTCAAGTCGGACTGAGCAGCTCCTGAACGCACAGTCTGAAACCCTCCCAAGCCAGCCCCCACATCTTTCAGCCAGAAAGGGTATCCATGACCATTTCTTTCATTCATGATGTCTTGGACCCTGTTCCTGAACTGTCCAGGCCCTGGGATAGACCTATGGAGGCATTGCTTGTAACCAGCTGATGGCTAGGGCATCTGGACCCAGGAAAGCTACTTCTTTGTTCATGGAATCCCTAAGACTGAGCCCACAGGTCCTGGTGAGGGAAGCCACATGCTCCTGGAGTTGCAAGCAGGCAGAGATTCTGGGTAGAGATGGGGTACTCAGAACTGCCCTAAGAGCATTTTAGCGGTGGTGCCTATAAGTGAGATGTCTCGAAGCTGGGGCTAAGTGGGGGTCAGCACCAAGATTAGGAGGGTGAAGCTGGAGGGAAGTGGAGTTTGCTTTGGGTTGAAGCCAGTGATGCGTATCCTAGCCTTACTGTCGTCTGGGAGAGAGATGGGGAAGCTCTATGGTAACCTAATTCAGGCTGCTCTTGCTGGCTTCCCATCTCCTTTGATTGGGAAGTGACACCTGGGAGCCCCAGAGTCAAGGCCTCAAACCACACTCAGGACCTGCCTTGATCAGGGTATGGTCACTAGACCTGCTGGGTACCATGATGCCTAGTTTGCCCCTCTTCCTTTTTCCTGCGTCTGCTCCAGGAAACAGTCTCTGGAAGGTTGACAACATTCACCACACAGCTGCCCAGTGTTCAGTTCTGGTGTCCCTCTTCCTTTTCCTTTCCCAGACCAAGCTGGGGCCAGCCCTTCCTCTAGCAAGCAGATCCACGACAACCGATAATCCAGCAGAGCGTGGCCGTGTGCTTCCCTGTTGACTCTTCCCCTGAGCAGCGCTAAGCTGAGCTGAGATTTCAGTGATGGTTCAGAATCATCTGCAGACCCGCACTGAGCGTCATGATAGGGTACACCACAGAGGAAACCTACACACTGCTCAAAAACAAGGTTTCATTCTTAATCAGAAGTGTTTGGCCTCGGGTGCCAGGCTTCTCGGCATGTCTGGAGAGGGAACAAATCCCTTCAGTGTACCCGGTTCGTGTCCTGTGTCTAGGTGTCTTCTAACCATCAGCCTCTGTCAGCCCCTCTTTCCTAAGAGGGGCCAAACCACATCCGGGAAGTTTTGCACGCATCCTTGCAGAATTCAAAGGCTTCCTCATTCTGTTAAGAGTAAAAAAAATTAATGCCAGGTGGTGGTGGTGGTGCAGGCCTTTAATCCCAGCACTTGGGATGCAGAGGTAGGCGAACCTCTGAGTTTGAGGCCAGCCTGGTCTACAGAATGTGTTCCAGGACAGCCAGGGTTACTCATAAGAAACCCTGTCTGGAAAAGCCAAAAGAAAAAAAGAGTAAAAAATCTAGTTGTTCTTAACCAAAGTTGTACACACACACACACACACACACACACACACACACACACACACACACACTCAGAGTCTGAAATTCCCCATCCAGAGCTCCAGATGTACTCTGAGTGACACCCAGACCCATCCAAGATGCCATCAAAGCATCGGCCCTGATGACCCACAAGCCAATTGCTCCCCCCCCAACCGCCCCCACATGAACTTCCTTTTCTTCATAAGGCCCCATTCTGTACCTGCCAAGGCAGAGACGTGGAAGAGCTCACTGTGTTGACCCTCAGTGGAGAACAGCTTCCAGGTTGATGTTGGCATGCTGTCGATCGATGTTCATGTGTGTCCTCCTGCCTTCGCTATCTGATCATCTGTGACCTGCACATCTAACCAGGCCTCTTGTGTTGCGATGGCATGTTTGGAGATCAAGTCACATGAAGGGTGGGCCACAGTGGGTGGCCTCAGCATCATGGGAGCAATGCGGGACTAAACCTCTTGTCTGAGCACAAAGATGGGCAACTCTGTCCTGATCCAATGAAGCTCACTAAATGAAAGTAGCTGGGGGACTCCATGACACTGGTCTGAAAGGTCTTTGCCTCAGGATCTTCCCTTTGTCTGAGCCCTATTGGTCCAAGGGCCTGAGCTCTTGACCACACCCCAGGTTAACTCAGCCATTCCTCCATCCCCAAATGTCCCACCATGGTGCCCTACTGACCCCCAGAGTCTTCTGCATTCTCAATACCTTGTAGGAATAACAGCTGGGGTCTCTGTCTGAGGTCCCTGAGAGCCACATGTCAGGACCATCTGGTGGCTGTTTAATTCCTCCACTTTGACATTTAGATTCATCGCAAGAAAAAGGGGGCATGGACTTATGAAGGTGGGCCAGAGGATGGAGGCCGAGGGACTATGGCAGACCTGAGGATGGCCATCTTCCCCTCTCCTGTCTTCTCTCAGCTGTTTTCTTTTTCTTCTTGCACTAGGCCCTCCCATCCTCTCTGTCTCAATGAACACTTGGACCCCTCAGCAATGCTGAAAGGAGGATACAGTCAGAAAGTCTTGTATAGGACTGGGGGTTCCTGAGGCTAGGTGAGGGGTGTGTCTCCATATGCAGGAAGAGTCAGAGCCCTTGGGAGTGAGGGCTTTGCATGTCAGGTATGGAATGTCTGCCCTCTAGCCACTGCGCACAAAGCCCTACCAATGGGCTCCTCAGAGGGAGGTCAAGGCCATCTCCCTCCTTTGTCCTCGGAGCAAGGACTCCCAAACTGGAAGAAGACAGTGTTGCAGGAGACACAGGAAGAGGCCAAAGTTGAGCACAGCCTCAGATGGCTTGGGTGTTCTCACATGCCCTCTAGGGAGCTTCTGTAGGACTGCCACACCGGCATGTGGATGCACATGTGTGTTTATGCATGTGGTGTGCCTGTCCCCAAGTGTCCAACACAGAATAGGTGTGTGACGGGGTGAAGGATGACACTCAGGATCTAGGGGCCACATGACCATTCTGGGCTGCAGTCAGGGACACCCCAGTCTCTGGCAGCAGATGCCATCCATGCAGACTCCTGTCCACACCTCTTCCTTCCAGCTTGACTTCACAATGATATTTTCTCAGACATACCAGATAAGGCCACACTGGCCAAGCTCTCTTGCCCTCTTGGAACCTTACTTCAGGCGTGATGCATGATGCACTGGGATAGGAAGGGGGTGCAGCCGCCTCTTCCCCTCTGCAGCGCCCACTCTGGCTGTGGGCGTGCATGGCCACTTGCTTAGCTAACCCTCCACACCCATGGCTATCCATCCCACAGTGGGCTATCCTGTGCTTATACTCCAAAGCTGACGATGGCCACTTGCCTCTTTGTAGATCGAGTCCAGAAAGTCGTCCTCTAAAACAAGACGCGACAAAGAGAAGCCCGGGTGTAAGAGCTGTGGTGAGACCTTCAACTCCATCACCAAGAGGAGGTATCGCTGCAAGCTGTGTGGAGAGGTGAGCATGGGGCAGGAGGCAGGTGGGATTATGCAATAAGGTGTCACCACTGACTGGTGTCCCCAAAGTGTACCAGTTCAAGTCCTCCTCACTCAACCCCCAAAGTCATTGCTCCTGAAAATGAGCGACTGAGTCATGGCTTAATATTGAACTTTGAAGTATTCTTGAAGAAGGAACTGATGGGTATCTTTAGACATAGATATCAAAGTTGCCTCTGGGGGAGGGATTGAAGCAGGAGGAGATGAAGATAAAGAAGCTTATGTATCTCACAGAAGTACTTGAAGCTCTTTGTTCCGAGGACATAGAGACTGTTGTTCTCTGATTTCACATTTTCATAAAATTTCATCAGGCTGGCTGGGGTAGGGAAATGGAGGGCTAACAGAATTAATCTTTGGTAGATGGACAATGATGATGATGATGATGATGATGATGATGATGATGATGATGATGAGTCAGTGCTCTTAATCCCTGAGCCATTGCTGCAGCCCAATGTGCATTTTCTTTTTGGCAGTGTTGTGGGTCTTCTTATGTAAGTGGGCTATGCTCTTTTCTCCTTACGCATAGGGCTTTTGAACTCTGGGTGGTCTTGGTAAGGCAAGCAGGCCCTGGGCACTCCGGGAGACTAAAGTCACTCTCTGCCCTCAGATTGGGCCTCCAGCATCCCAGGACAAGGATTTTTTTCCCCCTCTCTGCACAGGTCTTTCCTCCTCATCTGCTCAGGATGCATGGTCAAGGGTATCCTCTTGTCTCGCAGGTCATCTGCAGGAAGTGCTCAGAGTTCAAGGCAGAGAACAGTAAGCAGAGCCGTGTCTGCCGAGAGTGCTTCCTGGAAGAGCCCCCCGTCCCTCCAAGCCCTAGCTCTGAGGCTCCCACTGAGCTCAAACAGAATGCAGAGGTGGGTGTCCCTGGTTCCTGGGACCAGGACGGACACAGAGGACGTCTCAGTGTGGTCCACAGGCCTAGAATCAGGGCAAGATGCTTGGAGCATGCACATGTGTAAAGACATCTCAGGGACCAGTCAGGGCCTGGGAACCACACGCACCTAGGATTCAGCTGGAAACTTGTGTTGATCCATTCTGGGTCTGACTGGAGGCAAAATGGGAAACTAACTGCCCCACATCTAGGCACTGAGGTCCATGGAGGAGCTTCTTCACCTTAGAGCAGACAGAGCTGTGTGTGTGTGTGTGTGTGTGTGTGTGTGCATATATGTGTATATATGTGTGTGTCTGTCTGTATGTGTCTTATATGTGTGTGTGTGTGTGTGTGTCTGTATTTGTGTGAGCATGTGTATGTGTATCTGTGTATGTATGTGTGTGTCTGTCAGTCTGTGTATCTTGTATGTGTGTATGTACATATATGTCTATGTGTTTGTCTGTGTGCTGGGTTAAAACTGGAGGGTCAGCTCCCCCTCCACCACTACTGCTCATCCAGCCTTCCTTCTTAAAGGACACCGTCCCTTTTATAGACTAGTGGGACATTTAAGAACAGGAAGCCTCTGTTTTCCAGGAAAACCACATTCTCCTTTATCTCCACTGCATGCATGTAGTTGTCTCCTGGGAGTCTAATGTCTGTCTCCCTCCCAAAGGTGCTGGGGGATGGTCCAAGAGGGCTAGGGGTCAGCAACTGCCAAAGCTCCCTGGCTGCTAGGTCTGCTTGGGACATCGAGGACAAGGCTGTGAAGGTCTAAGTCTGCAGTAGCCTTGATGGTGAGGCCCCTGCTGGCCCCACCTGCTGAAATGTCTCCGCTCTGCACTCTCAATCTTCAGGTGTATTCAGGGGGTCCTAGAGGTGTGACAAAAGGCCTTGGAGGATCACTGGGTCTTGGGGGAACCACCTCCAACAGGATGTGTCAGAACCATACTCTTGTGGCTCAGGGAATCCTGTTTTCATTGATAGTGCTAAGCCACAGAAGAACAGAGAAGCAGGGTCTATAGGATGTGTATATGAGAAGTGGATGTGCTCATGTGTGTGGTGTGGAAAGTGTGTGTGTGTGTGTACATGTGTATGTGGTGAGTGGGGTAGTGTGGCAAAGGCTGTAATGTGCTTGGTCCCTTCACCCTGTGACCCACATTTCTGTAATTGCTGTTGAATTTCATTTATCTATCTATCTATCTATCTATCTATCTATCTATCTATCTATCTATCTATCTATCTATCATCTACCAACACATATACATATACATTTACATTTACATATACATATACATATACATATACATATATTCTTGCTATGTAGCCTGAGACTTGCAATCCTCCTGCCTCAGCTTCCTGAAAGTTGAGATTATAAACACATATCACCATGCCTAGCTTCTTCTTGATACTTTTACATTGTCCTAGCCTGGGATGGTCTTACTCTCCTAAGAGGGACCAGCCCCAAACCCTACTTGAGACCACATGCTCTGTTCTATTGCCCCCCAGTGACCCTTAAAACCCTAAAAAGCTGGCCCTAGCCTGTATGCAGGCCTCCACTATGTCTCTGTGGTAGTCACTTCCTTCCAAGCATGGGCCCTGGTCCAGCCCCAGCCTCTGCAGAGGACAAAGACATCACTACAGGTGAGACTACCCCTGGCCTATTTGTCTGTCTCCAGAAACCTCCTTCTGCAGATCCTCGGCCCAGCCTGCTCTGTGGTACCCTGAATCTGTCAGACGATGGTACGGCCTGGAGTGAAGTGTGGGCAGCCATCCCTGAATCAGATCCCCAGGTGCTAGACCTGCTGGCAGGCAGCCAGGTAAGTGTCCTTATCCTTGTCCTTGTTCATGCCCAGGGCTGTGAGAGGGGCTGTGGGGGGGGGGTGCTGCCACAGTGCAGACCCTCAAGCTTGAAGTGCCCATAGTAGGTCTGGACCCTTGATCTCCTCCATCCATGTGACCTGGCCTTCAACTTCTCCCAATGTCCAGAGCAACCCTGGTCCCCATTCACCCTGGTCCCCATTCATGGAAGACATGTCCCTGTAATGTGTGTAAGACAGCCAGGGTGAGATCAGGCATAGTCAGGGGGCACAGAGGTTGGGCCCTCCTCCCCACACATAGTCATCCACTCACATCTTCCTTCATTCCTACATCTTAGGCAGATAGATGCATTTGGGTCCTGGTGAGCCTTGCTTTTCCTCTCTCAACTCCCATTGCTGAATCACAGGGCTATTTTTGTCTCACCTACCCTGGCTCAGGGCTTCTGAGGGAAACCATGGTTCAGAGGGAAGACCCCTGGTGAGATTTGTTCAAATGAAGAGAGCCTCCTCCCAGCATCTACCTGAGAGAGCCTGTCTGGCAGCTTGTTCTAGTGGCAGGCTGCACTGTGTAAGGCTAGACATGTTGGCCTGCTTGGGTGGTCACTGGCATGAGCTGAAGGCCCGACTGACCCTCTCTGTTTCCTGCAGGCTGGCCGACTGCTGTATAGCATCCCCCTTTCTGGCTGTAATATAACGGTGCCTGACTCTGAGGAGGGGCTGGAGGCAGGAGATGCGTGGAAGCTACATCAGGGTTCACAGACCTGGTGGCTGAGTGCCCCCTCCGCAGAGCTGCAGCAGTGCTGGCTGAAAGCCCTGGACACTGCTGCACGTGGGAACGCAGCCGGGGACAGACCAGGGGCCTCCCAGCCCCAGGCCCCAGCAGGCACGGACACTCCATGAGCAGAGCCTCCTACCGTCTTTCCCACTACTGTATTTGGCCCGTGTTCTTTTCTGGGTGACCTTAGACGTCGAGTGAAGGGATGAAGGACTCCTAGGACCACTGAGGATGGACCACGTGGCTCAGAGAAGAGTAGCTATGGGTCCAAGATCACTCAGGAAGCCTTAGACAAGAGTTGGGCTTCTGGTTCCAGCGCCAGCGTTGTGGTAAGAGCATGGAGCACGGCCACTACAAAGCAAATGTCACCCGAGCAGACTGAGTGATGACATCAGCCCTCAAAGGCACAAAGGCACTGTCCAGGAGTGATCATGCCCGACCTGTGACGTCACTCTGGGAAAGGCAGAGCTGTCTGTGGGCTGACCTGGCTGTTGTCCATCTATCCACTGTGTGACCTGGGCCATGACCCACCTTCTACATTGCCCTCTCCTGCAACATCCCTTGTCTGCTATTTCTGCTGAGCCCATGTAGGGTAGGGAGCAAGGGCCTCCTTATCCCACCATTCCCAAACAGAGACACTCAGGCTGCGGGGAGGCTGGCCTTCACCCCTGTGTGGCAGGTTTGGAGGTTTCAGACTGGCCCCTCTGTGGGCAGGTGCCATGCTCATCAGCATAAATAAATGCCGGCTGCCTGTAAGTGAGCGCAGCCTGGGCACCTCCAACCCCACTCTTTACAGGGCTCTCCTCAAGCCAGGTGGCTTTTAGAGGAACGTAGACGAAGGTGGCAAGATGGCACAGACCACACACTTGTCTTACAGAGCATTTCCGCATCCCTGATAGGCAGTGGGTGAGCAGCTCAGCCGGACATCAGGGTGGGGGTGCTGTCACTCAAGATGTAGGGATGTGACAAAGGTCATGGGGCTCAGGAGGCTGTTTGCCTCTTAGGGAGTAGGAAATCTAGAGACCAGTGATGGAGTTCTGACCCTTGCTCTCTAGCACCAGCACAGCTCTATGTGGGGACAACTGGGCAGGCATAAGGGGCAATTACATGGTGGGGTAAGGAGGTGTAGAGCCAGAAATGGGTGCTAGTTATAGGTGACATTGGGACACACAGATGAGGTGGGGCCTCAAGTGAAATGGGGGCCTAGGTTGGGAGTCCTGGTAAGGTAGGAAGATGGGATAGAATTAAAGTGGATTGGAGCAGAAGTGAGATGGAAGGGGCAGGGGAGAGGTGGAAAGGGCAGGGGTGAGGTGGATGGGGCAGGCGTGAGGTGGACGGGGAAGGGGTGAGGTGAACATGGCAGGGGTGAGGTAGATAAGATACAAGTAAGGTGAAATAAGGTGGATGGGGTGAGGTGAACGTGGCAGGGGTGAGGTAGATAAGATACAAGTAAGGTGAAATAAGGTGGACGGGGTGCAGGTAAGGTGTCAGAACACCAGAACACAGCTGAGTCTATGCGAGAGCCCCCTGGACTGGGTGTGGGCCGCCTCAGGATCATCTGAGCTGAGTGGTCCTTCTTCGCCCTGAAGAAGCTGAGCAAAACAAGCGGAGCGACTCCACAGTGGGAGGAACGCATTGGGGGGCCTTCTAACTCCTACTCAAGTGAAGCCCTCACCCAGTTCTGAATGGGACAGTGCTGAGGGTGGCCCAGGTGGAACAAGGAACAAAGGAGGGGCTTTCCTTGGCTAGGTGCACTGTGTGGTAGACACACTGGACAGGCACAAGCCTTCAGCCTCCTGCCACACTTTGCGTCTTCCTCCTGCCCATTGTGGTTCTGGCCCTTGCATTTCAAGGATTCCAAGTGCTCGTCCTCTGAAGAGTCAGAGCCTGAGGAGGTGCTTCTGTGTATCCTTCCCCCTGGGGAGTACCTCTGCCCATTCTGTCCCAGGATGGGGACTAGTCAGTTTGCAGCTTGGGGACTCCTGATGCTACCTGAGCAGAAAGGTGCATAAGTGACTCTTCTTGTTGCTGTGACAAAGTCTTAGACAAAAATCACCTTACGGAAGGACGAGTTTATTTGGCTCACAACCTGAGGGTATGATCCATCAAGGTGAGGAAACCTGTGGATGCAGGAGAGCTGGCTGAATTCTGTCCACGGGCAGGAAGCAGGAGCGCTGGATGCTGGCTCTCCACCCACTTTCTCCGTTTTATCCATTCTGGACCCTAAGCCATGGGATGCTGCTGTTCACATTCAGGGTAGGTTTTCTTTTCTCAATTAAACTTTTCTGGAAACACCCTAATGACATAGCCAGAATTTTGTTTTCTTGTGACTGTGAATCCTACCAGGTTGACAATACCAACCATCTCAGTCCACCCCTTGTCAATTTGACACTCCAGCATGTCACTTTTAAATGGTAGCATTCTGACCTTAGAAAGCCTTGTGCTCATTTTATGCAGCAATATGCATTTAGTCCATCTCTAAAAATCTGCAAACCCTTCACAGATCCAATTCCCCCCCCCCNCCCCCCAAGACATAAGTGCAAGACTCTCTGCTGAGTCTCAGGCAATCTTTTAACTGCAAGCCCCTGTGAAATAAAGGGAAAAAAAAACCCTACAAGTTATGTACTTCTAATATCCAATGGTATAGACTAAGTGATCCCATTTCAAAGGTGAGGATTTGGACCTGGGACAGAGGCTCAACAGTTACTTCTCTTACAGAGGACCACAGTTCAGTTTCCAGCACCCATGACAGGGAGCTCACAGTTGCCTGTAATTTCAACTCCAGAGATCTGACACCCTCTTTTGACCTCTTGTAGGTACCTACGTGCATCTGAACACACACATGCACTCGCATGCACATGCACCTACACAAATAAAATGAGTATTAGAGGCACAACACAGTAAGATTGAACCAAAGCAAAATTGTTTCCCAGCCAGATAAACACCAAGTCTCGATGCAGCACTTGGCCTTCAGGGACATCAGCTGGGCCCCACAGCCTTGGGCAGGTCCTCTCCCACACTTCTGCTTCCTGTGTAGCACATAGCCTGTCTTCATTCAGGTCCACTCCATACCTGCAGATTTCCCAAAGACACCTCTTACCGTCCTGGCATCTCCAATATCCTGGGGGTGCAACACTAGGCTCTCAGCTCACAGCTCCACACAATGGACTTTTCAAATCCAGCCTCCGCTGCTTTCTAGGATTATAGTACAAGCCCCACAAGCTGTGAGACTCTTGCATCTCGCATGCCTACAAAACCGGCACTAAGTTCTGCTTCTGGCTCCAGGTGTAGTCTGGCTTCCTCCTTCTGCTACCACTGAAGTGTGCCAGGCTGAGGAAACGCACTCTAGGTGGTTGTTTTCCAGCAGGAAAGCTCAGAAGTATTTACCACCCAGGCCCCAGTGATAAAGGCCCAGGCTCCTTTTGAATGGCTCTGCATTCTACAAGTGGGAGCCTTTCATAGGTGGAATCTTGAGTTGCCGGTACCTTGCCTGTTGTCCTGGTGGTGATCTGACGTTTCCCTTTAAGGGTGTGAAGTCTTTAGCAACAACAGCTGCTTTCCAGCAAGGCCTCATGGGACTTTACACACCCTTACTCACTGAGTTTCACTCTTCATATCTTGCTGCTTCCCGTTCCTGAGAAGAGCCAACAGTGGCCGAGGCACGGGCTGGATGCTATTCAGTCTTGAAATGTCCTCCACCAAACCAGTTAGCCTATTACCTTTGAATTCAGCCTTCACTCAGGCTTTTGGGACATGGACAAAGCCTGGTCGAAGATGAGATTCTTTGCCAGAAGGTCACACACATGGCCTGTAGCCTGGTTGCCCATAGAGTCCTTACCTCTCTAAGACCTCAGGAGCCAGGCCCTCCTCTGTTCCTCTCATGGCCCATTAAACTCTATTTTTATGGAGAACTCTAGGGCTTTCCTCTTGCCCGCCCATTCCAAAGCTCTAAGAACCACATGGTCAGGTTTACTCCAGCAATAGCGCAGCTCCCAGGTACCAATTTTTCTGACAAAAAGAAAAATGTGGATGGAAGGGATTTTACAAGGGCTCACCGTGTGAGGTTACCGTCCTTCACGGGGGTTGGGGAGAGAAGGCATGAAGGCAGGAGCTTGAGGCAGCTGGTCACTTTGTATCCAGTCAGGCAGCAGGAGGTGATAAATGATGCTGCTAGCTCATCTCCATTTTCCCTTTTTATTCAGTCCAGGACCCCAAGCCCTGAGATAGTACCCTCCCTGCTAATCAAACCTCCCTGGAAATACCCACATTAGGTGGGCACACATTTGTCTTGATGACTGCAAATCCCATCAAGGCGACAGTAAAGGACAACATCGCAAAAGACTTCTACATCCAAGTGCACAGGAAATGGTGTAAAACCAGGGAGAGGAGGGTCCCACACTGGTCAAAACCCAGCTGCTATGTCGGCACTCAGCCCACTGATTGATTCACCTGGCACACCATCCTCATTGTACCCTGAGCACTGGCTTCCTCCCCACAGTCCCAGGGAAGAGAGGTCAGCTTCAGAGACAGCTGGCCACCAACCCTCTCTGCCACCTGTACAGTCTTTGGGGCTTGGCATTAAGCATCAATTACTCCAAGACCTCTCTTGATGCCTTTTAGCAACTAGTCCAGCCATTGGGTGTCCAGGAAACAGAGGTGCTCACCTTTGCACTAGGTAGATCTCAGGGGTACGGCAGAGAGAAGTCTGCACTCAACCAGGAGTCATAGAGGCTGCTGCCTGTGTGATGATCCCATGACTAGATCCTTCAGTAGCTACCTGGAACTGCCTTCCTTGCAGAGGTCCACACAGGCATGGGTGAGGCCAGCTGTCCATGGGTGGGGTCTAAGCCTGTCCACCCTTCTCAGAACTGCCAAACAGTCCTCCAACGGTGGATAGCTGCCAGCCCACAAGTCTTCTCCCATGGTCATCTATCATTATAAGTAGAGCGTTCCTGGGGAGGAGAGAGAAAGGGGGGGAGGGAGGGAGGGAGAGAACGAACCCACCCAGACCATAGGTTTCCTCCCCTAGACTGGAGCTCCACCTCTGGTTGCTGGGTGTCAGGATTCCAGAGCTACAGGTCTGGGTGAGACTGGTGGGAAGCAGCCAGATCAGGGCAGACTTTGAGAAAGCAGCAGCCTCCACCAACATTCTACACATTCCAGACCACTAATGCCAGGCCTCTTTGGCCAGTCCAGCCCATGAACGTCTGAGTTGAGTGCCTGCTCCCAGGTAGGAGCTCTGACACCCTCCTGTAAACCCCAGGAAATCTGCCTCTTAGACACCAATGGGATGGTCCCACAGCAACACTGGGCCACCTCCCAACCTATCAGTTTGTCCTTGGATCTGGAGGATCGAAAGACTTCTCCCTGCTGGGCCACAGGAAGCACATACCCAGATGTTGCCTTGGGTGGGAGCATCCCCAGATGTCTCAGGATGTTACTTACCTTGTCCGCCGTCTTTGTTCCCTCTGTGCCTTATTTCCCTGCTTGCCAAGCCAAGCTATGCTGGCCAGGACTGGACTCTGCCATCTCTGACCAGCCGGGGCAAGATGCAGGACAACAGGAGACTGTGCCAACAGGTCTCAGGAACATGGATCATCTCAGAGAAGAAATGGGGGCTGGGGTGTGTCACTGCACCCCTGAATTCTGGGAAAACCAAGGGTATGTTAAGAAGTAGGTTCCCTACTCTGCATCCATTACATGGGTAGGAGTAACAAGAACCCAGTCCCTTCAGTCCCAGGGATTGGCTCAGGGTGGCCATGTGACCCAAGATGGAGGGTCCTAGGACCATGAGACGAGCAAGCTACCCAAGAGTTTAGACCTTTTTGGAACCAGAAGGAAGATGTTCTCATGGAGGCTGATTTCTAATTTCACCTCATGCAGAGACATCAGAACATTCATTTCCTATGAGACCAGACCTCCTGCAAAGAGCTGACCTGTCCCACACAACAGCTGCCAACAGGGACCAGCGATGCCTGTTAGAATCTCTTGTCCTGCTCACATTTCCTGCATTCACAAACCAGGCTCACAGCACTCTGGTGAAAGATGAAACCCTTTCTCTCCTGCCAGTGCCATACCTGCCCTACAGGAAGCTCGGTTTTCAGGGCCCTGGACAACCCATACAAAAACTACACCCCCTTTCCTCATGAGTCTCCACTCCAAAAGGGAGCCTGGCTTTCCCCTTCTTTATCAAAACTCAAAGATGTAAATCATGGCCCCCTTTGAAGAAAAGCAAGTCCTGTCTCTAAAGGACAACAGGAAAACAACTGCCAGCAGCAAAGCCCACCCATTTCTAGGGGAGACAGTCTTTCATCTCAAAGCAGCCCACCTCTGAGGGGGAAACCCTGGTTGCGTGACACCAAGTTCTCTGTTCTCACAGTCTCACTGGAAGCAGTGTCTGTCTGTCTTTCCCCTCTTACCCTACAACACAGGTTCAGGCTCAAGGAATTTATTTGGACTGCAGTTAAGGGAGGTGTGAAGCAAGACAATGAGGACAAATGTGGATACAGGGTGTAAAGTATTGATGGTGCCCCGATCCCTGCTGTCCCAGAACCTCAGATGAGGCCATTGCTGTGATTTGTGAGTTATGGGGCTTCAGCGAGATCCTTGACACTTGGGGATACTTTGACCAAAGTGGCAAAAAGACGAAGTTTATTACAGAGCCCAAATCCTAGCATATCTCACAGGACCAGCAGGAAGAAAAGCATTTGGGACCTGTGTCTTTTGCTGGGGCCCACAGTGCTGCTGAGGTGAGTCTCCTGAAACACTAGCTGGGCTCACCTAAAGGTTACATAGGGCTGAGGGCCAGGGACTTGGGTTCCATTTGTGTCTTCTTTCACTTCTGAGACAAACGCATGCATGACAAAGTAACCTAAAAAGAGGGAGGGTTTGCTTTGGCACAGGCACTGAGGGTATGACCTGTCATAGCGGGGAAGACATGGCAGCCGTGATGAATGTCGGTGCTCAGCCCACATTCTTCTTTTCATTGAGTTCAGCATCCCAGGCCTTGGGCTGGTGTTTTTCTCGTGCGGGGTGGGTCTTTCCTGTTCCGAAAACTCCTGCACAGACACATTCCGTGGGGTCTCAATGGTGACTCTTCATCTAGTCAATGATAGGGACGATGGACCTTTGTAGCTGTCAGGGCCTCAGAGTCAGAGGTCAAAGGTTCAAGGTCTAAAGGAGGAACTGAGGAAGGATACCTCCAGAGATGCAGATCCCATTTATGAACCTGAGACAGTCATGCATGAGAGGCTGGGCTGTAGCATAGTGCTTGCTGCATAAACCACAAGCCAAGGTCTATTGAGGGTTTTCGGAATCAACAGAAGCTAGGGAGACCCGGGTAGAACCATTCCCCAAAGTTTCCAGAGTGTGGCCGAGCAGAAACCTCTGTTTTAGACTGGTAGCTCTAAGTCAGCAGTTCTCAATCTAGTGGTCACGACACCTTTGCAAGTCAAACGACTCGATTAGAGGGGGTCACCTAAGACCATCATAAAGCACAGGTGTTTACATTATGATATCCAGCTATGAGGTAGCAGCAACACAACTTTGTGATTGGGGTAACAACAGTGTGAGGCACTGCCTGAGGGTCACAGCATTAGGAAAGTTGAGAACCACTGTTCTAAGTGCAGAGAGTAAGCACCGGTGAGCCTAGGCTGTCAAGTTTGCTACCCTGCACAGAAGCATTACAAAAAGGTTGCTGCTGATTGTGTTATAGGTACACGTTGGGGTGGGAGAGGAGGAGAGACGGGGTTGGGGAGCTGCTGTCACAGATGCTGGAGAATGTGTGAGTAGCTTGGGCGTTGAATACTGTTGGAGGCTAGGAGAATTTTGAGAGATGCTATAATGTGGAAATTGTTAACTGCCCCAAAAGTTCACTTATTGAAGGCCCAGTCCTTAGTATGATGATAGAGGTGAGACCTTTAAGAGGTAGATCATGGCAGGAGGTCCTGGGTGTCTCCTTGGAAAAATGTGTGAGATCCTAGTCAGACATGACCTCCTCCCATGAACACACTATCAGTCTCTCCCAGAGCTGAACTGATGCTGATGTCACATCCTTGAACCTCCAGAATAGAGAGTGGCATGGACCTCCCTTCTTCGTGAAATTCACCTGCTTCGTTAGAGCAAAGCAAAATGCACTAATACACGCACCTTAGTGAATCCTAGAGCTACGTAAGGCTTTAACGTGGCTTGAACTACATGTTCTGCCTAAGTCTCTGGTATGTGAATATTTAGTCCCCAGTTGGTGGCTGTTTGTGGAGTATTAAGAAGTGTCTTAGGGTTTCCATCGCTGTGAAGAGACACCAAGACCAAAGCAATTGTTATAAAGGACAACATTTAAGTGGGGTTGGCTTACAAGTTCAGAGGTTCAGTCCATTATCACTGTGAGGGAAGCATGGCAGCATCCAGGGAGATGTGACACTGGAGAAGGAGCTGAGAGTTCCACTTACTGTTCCAAAAGCAAAAGGGAGAATATGGGCATCCTGAGGCAGCTAGGAGAAAGCTCTCTCAAAGTTCACCCCCGCAATGACACACTTCTTCCAACAAGGCCACACCTCCTAATAGTGCCACTCCTCCGGCCAAGAGGAGGTGCATGTAGCCTTGATGCTGGAAGAATGTCACTTTGAGATTTCTAAAGACATTCCCATTCCCATTGTCCCTCTCTTGCTCGTGGATCAAGATGTGAGCTCTCAGTTGTTGCTGTCATTCCTGCCTTTGTGCCACCATCATGGACTCAACCATAAGCTCAAGGAGACACTTTCTTTTATAAGTTGCCCTGGTCAGGGTGTTCTGTCACCATGACAGAACAACATGTTAGAGACTAATGACAGTATTAACAGTATCGAGGTGATACCTTAAATTCTACTATTCTGGAGGCAGAGTTGAAGTGAGCCCCTCCCCTTCTGCTGTGTGATTTCTTAACTACTTTTCAAAGCCAGCAGAAGGTCCCTGTCAGACCCAAGCATCTGAGCAAGTTCTAGCTTCAGAACCACGAGAATGTCATCACTGTTTATAAATTACCTGGCTTGTGTGATAGTAACACTAAATGGATTAAGACTCACACAAATTGCCAAAATTACTTTTAAAAGTGTTCAATATCCCTAAGCCACCAGGAAAATTAACTGCTCCGAGATACCTCCTCACACTAATCAGAATGGTCATCAATAAATCTGACACAAATGTTGATTTGAGGATTTGGAGAGAAATTAATTTTTATTCACTGCTGGTAAGGTGCTAATTAGTACATCTAGGGTGTTAATCAGTTTGGAGATTTCTCAAAAAATTAAAAATTGAACTACCATAAAACCCAGCTATTCCACTCCTGAGCATATACCAAGGAAACTCCATACCTTATCATAGGGATATTTGCACCTCATGTGTATTGCAAACGGTTGAAATCAACCTGGCTGTCCATCAAAAGATTAACATAGAATGATAATCTGTTAATGAATGAAAAGAAGAAATAGAAAGGACAGCAAGGACATGACTGCTCCTAGGTATGGTGGAGGGGAAAGGTTATTATAGATATATGGGAGAGCACAGCCAGAGGCAGGCACATCTGGGAGAGTCCAGAGTGGTCATGACCAGACTGAGCAAGGCCATATGTGGAGGCGGGGAGGAGAAGGGAGAGGGGAACCAGCAGCCAGGCGTTCCAAAGGTACCAAAGAATAGAGGAAAAGGACCAAGTAACCCAATGGTTGACTATGTAGGGAAGAGAAGCTAGGAGAAAACTGCCCAGACGCTGGGCTGGAGAGTTTAGGGTGAGAGGCAGGGTATGCCAGCCAGGAGGGCCCAGGAACAGGGACTGAGGGATGTCGGAAGAACCAGGCAGCAGGGTTCACTTTGAGATATTAAATAGGGACCTCAGCCATTTATCCTGGGTTTGAAAGTAGTTGAGGTACTACTTATAAAACGGTGGACTCCTAGCCAGCTGTAATAAAAACGAAATCACAATTTTTTTTTCCAGGAAAAGGGGCTGACGTATTAACCATGGGTACACAATTTCAGAAAGAAAAACCTGTGTTCTCCTTCATACGCAAAACCTAGCCAATATGAGCGTATGCAAACAAATGTACATGGAGGTCCAGTACAGCATGAAGAGAAGAGAATAAGAAAGGCTAGTCATTAGAGGTGAAGAGGGACTACTGTGGAGAAGAGAAACGACATTTGCTTTCATGGAAGATAGGTATATAAAATATGTTCGATACTGAAAGTGCAAAATCCAGTGCAATGCTACAGAGCTTCAGAATCGGCCGGTTTAACTGTATAGAAACCTGTTGAGTCTTTGAGTCTGGGTAATTTTAAGAGGTGCTTTATTCCTACTTTTTAATAATTACGTGTAAGTTTTTTTTTTTTAAGGCTTAAAAAGTAATCCTGGTAGACATGTGGGTATTTATTTTAAGGTTTTGCTGGTGAAGACTCAGAAAAGAGAAGTAGAGAAAGCCCTTGGATACACTGGCCTTGAAGAGAACATTAGCAGAAATGCTGAGATGCACCGCGCCTGCAGCGTCCTGGCAGGGATGTAACAGGCACCGATTACAGCAAAAGGGCTTTTCTAGAGTGGTGGAAAGCCGGGATGAGCTGCCTTACAGTGTAGGTGGAAGGGAGAACCCATCAGCAGTGATGTTGGACATGAACCAAGGAAAGCTTGCTTCAGGCAGAACGTGGATGATTCTCCTGGGTGCTTGTGGTAATCACTGATGTGTGGCAAAACTTCATGGGGAGACACAACATGCACATCTACTCACCCCAGATAGCGAGCCTGTGACAGACCAAAAAATATGGATTGCCACTAAAGGTCAACCTAGTGAACCAATGAGTTTTATTGGGGTTAGGGGTTACTTTCAGGAGCAGAAATGACTCAAAGACAGCTGCATCACCAAAGGCTACCCCAGCATGAGTGACAGCTCACAAAAGCTGGGAACCTGGAGCTCACTGCAGGGGCTTCAATAGGTTGGAGAGGGTCCTTTCCAACCAACGCTGGTCTAAGGGTGTCTGCTTCTTTCGGTCAGCTGGTCTCCTCCCAGAGACTTCCTTGCAGTTCACCTTCCTCTCATCTGAGAGGGACCCTCAACTTTCATTGCTTACTCTGGGAGGGAGGGGCCTAGTGAATCTGGTCAGTTTCACGGACTTCCTGAAGCTATTTTGAGTTGTTTACCCACTTGAAGAGCTTCCCTCCAAGGATGAAATGAGTCAATCTCAGAAGAAACTGTTACACAAGAGAAGAGAGAGGCTTTAAAGTAAGGGGTGGTTGGGCATGACTATATCCTGCCCAGTTTGCTAATACTAGGAAATGCATTGATAAGAGTGTTTGACTGGGCAGTAGTGGCTTCTCACTTTAATCCCAGCACACAGGAGGCAGAGGCAGGTGGATCTCTTGTGAGTTTGAGGCCAGCCTAGTCTACAGAGTGAGTTCCAGGACAGCCAGGGCTACAGAGAAAAACACTTGGGTGTGGGAGTGGGGGAAAAGAAATAAGGAAAAGCAAAAAAACAAAAAACCCACAATGTTTAAAGTGTTGCTGGACATTATTTATTGAAGAAATTGGGATGTGGTCCATGAGTACTGATTCATCTTAGATCCGAGAACAGAGAGGGGATCCAGAAATATCTGGTGGTGGAAGCTCTTGCCAGATGGCATCCACGAGCTACTCAGGACGCTGACAGGTTTTCTGAGACCGTCACACCAGGAGAAACATGGACAGCCTGGACTGGAAAGCATAGATGGGTGAAGGGAAAGACCCAGACCTTGGAGAGCTGCAGAGGCAAGCTGGAGAAAGCAGGCTAATGGCCGCTCCCAAGACCCAATGAGCAGGGTCTTACTGTGGGCTCAGGAGACAGAGCAACAAGTCACAGGGGGTTATATTTTAAGTTCCTAATGGAATTTGCTGCTGGGGTTCACCTCTCCACACACCCAAGATAATTAATGTAGGAAGAGTAAAAAGTCATTTTGGAGGATCTGAAATGAACTGTGTTGTTCAGGGCTGACACTCACCTGTGCTTCAGGCTTCGGATCAGTGGGAAATCTTTAAGCAACTTTCAGGGGGCAGAGCCTCACTACTTAGAGGATAGTGGGACACTTTCCCCGACAGGCCCTAGCCTGGAGGAGTCAAGAATCCCTCCCCTTCTAGGGGAGGGACTTAGAGGCCCCTCCCCTCACTTGGATACCTTATCTTCTGTGATGTTACTATTACTAGTCTTGTGCCTATGCTCTTATGAAACTCACTGGTCCACAACAAAGAAAACACAACAAAAGAATCCCTACACTAAGTTGGCTAGCTACAAACTATCCTTTTCACTGAGACTTGGAGAAAGAGACAGGAGCCCCCAAAGGAGTGGAGCCTTACCCAGGTCCCCAAAAAGCCAGGCCCAGCCCAGAGAGAGTCAGAAGTGAAACACTGGACCCCCACAGTTGCTAAGAACTAAGCAGCTGCTGCCCTGCAGGACTAGCATGTGTGAGGGCATCATGGGGGGGGGGGGCAGGACTGTCACGCTTGTCTGGAGACAACCAGGCCCTTAGAGGCCAGCCCTTCTCAGGACGTGGGTGCTAGGTATCAAAGAAGCTTAACAGGCCCCTGAGTATTAAGCCTCTGATGATCCTGGAGCTACCAGGTCACCTTCTTACCTCCCAGCTTATCTGGGAGCAGCCTCCATCGAATGAAAACCCAAGGGTGCCTCTGGAAAGCTGTGCTTAGGGGGAAACTTCAGATCACTATAATGAGGCTAATCCTTACAGCCAAGTGACCTTGGACCAGACAGACCCCTCCCTCAGCCTTGGTTTTCCTGCCTGTAGAATGAGCGCCATCTCATAGCTTGCTTGCTTCCTTCCCTCGCAGGGTTTGTTTTGTTTTGTTTCTGGCTTTAGTGTTGGTTTTGGTTTTGGGGACAAGGTCTCCCTCCAGTACAGGCTGGTCTAGATAGAACTCCTGATGCTCTTGGCTCCACCTCCCAAGTGTTGGTCACAGGCACGGATCACCATGATCAGCTCTGACAAGTTCAGGGCACAGCGCTTTGGCGATGTTTGCGATTGTTTACGAGTATGACGCTTTGGGAAACATCTGCTATGGAGAACTGGAGAGGTGGTTCAGCAATTAAGTGCACTTGCCCTCTTGCAGAGAGCCTGAGTCTGGTTCCCAACATGCACATCAGACAGCTCACAACTGCCAGTAACGCCAGCTTTCCAAGGGTCTGCCACTGCCTTCTGGTGTCTCTGCAGACATTCTCACTTCCTTCTTCCTCCTCCTCCTCCTCCTCTTCCTTCCCTTCCTCCTCCTCACATATTTGTTTCCTGGTTTTAAATTTTTAATTTAGCATGTGTACATGTTCGTGCACGTGTGTGTGTGCGTGTGTGTGTGTGTGTGTGTGTGTGCGTGCGTGTGTGTGTGTGTGAAAGCAGAGGATTACTCCATGGTTCTCTTTCTACCCTTAGTGCATTCTGGGGACTGAATACAGGTTGCCAGGCCTACAGAGCAAGCACCTTTACCTACTGGGCCATCTTGCTGGCCCTATTTTCTGCTTTCTGATTAAACAATACGCTCACTCATTGTAGCAAAGTCAGAAAATACAGGAAAGTGAGTAGAAAGTCCAGAATAAAGAGTGCCTGCAACCTCACTGCCCAGGGGCAGTCAAGTGTGAGGGGGAGGAGCCAGCTTCCTGACAGACAGCCTTCCCTGTGCCCTGTTGTATCCTTGGCTCTTGAACTGGCCTGGCAGGTGTTGGGTGCTCAGTAGTCACCCCCCCCAACACACACACACACACACACACACACACACACACACACACACACACACACACACACACAAAGTGTTGGTCAGCACCACTTAACACCAAGGGGGAGGGGAGGAAGGGGGAGGGGGAGGGGAGCGGGAGGGGCGGCGCTGAGCTACACGAAGTGGTAGGTTCCTCCCCCATCCCCCCCCCCATGTCCTTCACAGCTTCTACCCACAAATCAGGGACACTTTAGATCCTTCTAAGTCCTATCCCCGAGCCTCAAGGCAGCTGCTCTCCACTGGCAGACAGGGGTCTCTAGCTATGTGGCCAGGAATTCTGATATCTCAGAGTACGGTGGGGGGTGGGGGGGGTATCACAGTGGATTCTGTGGACCGACTTGCCTTTCACGATGCGGCAGACCGGACAGAAGCTTGATTTCAACTTTAGGACATTAAAGAAAGTCCCATCACGTGGGACTCGCAAGTTCAAATGAAAAGGAGACATTCGTGGGTGTAACCAACCCTGACTCCAGAAGAGAATGCAGAGGCTGGAGATCCGTGATCTACCAGGACATGCACTCTCCAAGGTCACCTGCCTGGCCCTGGAGTCCAGAGGTGAGTCGGGAGAGGAAAGGTGTGCAGACAGACGGCTCTAGCTCAAGGGCTGACTTCGGGGCGATCAGCCTGGAGGCGCCCCATTTTCTGCCCCTCCAGGTGTCCAGTTCCCACTTCTGTCAGGCCGGCCCACTCCAAGGGGTAGGCGGGACCGGACTAAAGTTCAACACTAGTGTCTTGGAGGGCGCGCCCTGGGTGTGGCTAGAGGCAGCCACGCCTTCCAAAGACCCGCCCCTCAATTAAGTCCCGCCCCCACCTCCGCAGGCTCCACTGTCTTCTGCAGAGCGCTCAGGATGCGCCGAACGTCTGCGACCCTTCGGGGCCGAGCGAAGCCGCGGTGGCGTGCTGGGAACACAACGCCTGTCCCAGTGAACCAGACAGGTGAGGGCTGGGGCCGTAGGTCTCAGCGCCCTTTTCACCGACGGAGAAGTGGAGGGGCGAGGGGCTTCTGTGCTGGGGACCCTGTCCAGGAAGGGGGCGTGTATCGCACCGCCAGGACCTTTTCGAGAACAAACTTATTTCTTGACTTCCTGGCAATTCAGCGGGCGACCCCAACTGATCCGAAACGGGGCGGCGAGCGGCCCGAAACCGGGCGGCGGGCACCTCTTAGCGTTTGCACGGATTCGACGACGGTCGCCCCGCGCAGTCTCAGGCGCCTGCGGAAGTCGGAGCCCGCTTCACCTGGCGGGCTGTGCGGCCCAGGGTTGGAGGGAGTCATCGAAGTGTCTTCTGGGTTGCAGAGAGTTGTTTTCTTTGTTGATAACTCCAGCCACACTTTACAAAAGGGAAAGTGAGCCTGTGAGCGAGGAGATGCGAGGCTATCCAGCAACCAGGACCTGGGTTGCATCTAGGCTGTCAAAGATCAGAAGTCTCCAGGAGGAGGGAAAGTGGTTGTTAAGTGTGCAGAAGAGGGTTCTACCCTTGATCTTAGCCAAAAGGGCGAGAAGCGATGCTGATGTCAGCTTTGCTAACTCTTAGAAACACCACCAAAACCGCATAACTCCCAAGAGCTCAGTCCTGTGCATCCAGGAGGTTTCCTGCCTCTGTGGAGGGCTTAGCTGCATTGCACAGGAGGAAGCTGAGATCTGGAGGCACATTGCCCTCACCCTAGCTCAGTGCTCCTCAACCTTCAGTGCTCCTCAACCTTCATAATGCTGCGACCCTTTAATACGGTTCCTCGTGCTGTGGTAACCCCCAACCATAAATTTATTAACGTTGCTGCTTCATAACTGTAATCCTGCTAGTTATGAGTCCTATTGCAAATAACTGTTTTCTAACCGTCTTAGGCGATCCCTGTGAAGGGGTCGATTGACCCCCAGGTTGAGAAACCCTTAGTGGGTTTGATCCATTAGATACCATCCCTTCATACCAGCCCATTGCTGGCCCCACAGGTGTGGCTAGTTTTGGCTTTCAAATTGTTATTCCACAGGAGTGCCTTTGTGTTAGAAGACGCTAACTCGGGGCCTGGTACTGCTGGGGGAAAGGGGGTGGATATTCCTGTGAGTACCTTCTGCTTAGTAGTCTGGAGGAGTAGGTGTCACCAGCTAGAAGTGGATGGCCTTGCCTAAGGTTATCCCACAGGGTGGCCCTTGGGGCCCTGCTGAATTTGCAAACAAAAGGCTATTTGCATAGGAATCTCAGGGGAAAGTCTGAGAGTCCAGTGTCCCTGTTGTCCCTTGCCCCACCTGGCTTCAGGAGGGAGCCACATCCTCACAGTGTGCCTTGGCACCCAGCTTCTAAGCATGTCCCAGGCTCCTTGTTGGAGTCCCGGTTGTGGTCCTCTCTTACCTGGGACAAGTCCCTACCCCCATGCCTGAGTTCCCTTATGAGATACTAGGTGAGTGCAGTATTCCTGCCCCCCCCATCCCCCAGGCTGTGGACAGGATTCCACAGGAGAGCCCTGTATAGGAGAGCCCTGGCTCTTGAGTAGTAGAGTCTGTGGGGCTTCCTTAGCCTGTGGCCTTCTTGTTTGTTTAACAGGCCAGGAAGGGAAGGGAAAGAAGGCCTGAAGCCATGTGGAGATAGTTTGGTGTTGTCAGAAGATAATTGAGAGATAAAATAATATGGCTGTGTGGTTCCCACAGTCTGTAGAATGGGCCCATTACTGAGCAGGCCTCAGGGATTCTGGAGGTCTGTGTTCTCCTGCGGGTAGGACTCCGGGCAGGACTAAGTGTACTGTCATCTTTCGCCCCCACCCCTCACTCAGCCCGGGTCTCCTATCTAGACTGGATAGAGGGTTTGGCTCTTCTCCCAGGGCAGCTCCTGAGCTCCTTAGTCCGGGAGGTTTTCCAGGAACACAGGGTTCCAGTGGCTGGAGGCCACCTCCTGCCAACCCCAGAAGGGACCTTGAAAAGTACAAGAAGAGAGGCTCAGTGGATAAGTGCAGGTGGGCCTTTTGAACGCGTTCTCAACTTCATCCCTGCAGCCTGCTGTGCCCATTACTACATAAGAGCAACTGAGGCCTCGTGCTAGGCCGTGTGAATCAGCATGGCGCTCCTCTCCCCTTGCCTTATGCACCCTAGAAGATTCAGAGATACATTTTCCTTGGCTGGAGTAGCCTCTGTTCTGACACGGAAAGAGAACACTGAGTCAGTGGTCTGAAGCCCATGGTTTCAGGGGCATAGGAAGATGGGCTCAGCGAGAACAGATGACCTCCCTGAAGACACGAAGCCAGGCTATGGGTCTTACTTACTCAGTATTAGGACCACAGGTTGTCCTCGCTGCTGGTGACCAGGGGTCCTGTGGTTAGAGTGTCTGTGTACGAATAACTCGGTCATCTTTAAGAAGTTTGAATCCCCTCCCCTCCCCCCTCCCAGCTCCCCAGGATTCACATTTGGAGAGAGGCAGACCCCAGAGCAAGATTTATGTAAGGACCCACTGGCAGGTGAGAACACCAGCCTGGCCACCAGAGTCCCCGTAAGGCTCCGCCCACAGGCCCGCCTTCCCTTTCTCTGAACTCACACAACCTCTGCCAGCATAAAAGGGAACATATTAAAAAGGTCAGGGTGAGGGGGCCCATGGGCCTCAGAAAGGACAGAAGATGCTGTCCCCGCCTGTGGTCCAAGGTTCCAGATAAAAGATTAACAAACACGACTCTTTCCCAAGGCATCCAGCTGGCCTCAAGGACTGGGGGAGGAGGAGGGTGCCCCTCCCAGATCTAGCCAAAAGCACCTCAGGGTGAAGGACCTGGGAACAGAGCTACTTACTGCAGGTGGGCTGGGTTGAGATGTCAGGTGAGACAGGCGGCAGACCCTCACGGGCTGGGCAGGTGGCCTTGCTGCATCTGTCTGTCCTTCGCTCCATCCCCTAAGCCTGGAGGACCAGGCTGGATCGTGTGTGATTTTCCTGTGTGCATCAATCCCGTTCGTGTTTCTTTTTTCCGTTGCTTTTCACTCTCGTGAAGATTTACTTCCACAAAAACAAACAAACGAAAAGTGGCTCCCAGGGTCACCAACGTAAAATCTGTACCAGAGGGTGGAGGTTCAGACGCCCGACACGGCGAAGGACTGGGAGATACGCAGTGTCCAGAGGCAGTGCGCAGAGAAGGCTCAACAACACTTGCTGTCAGCTTAGCCCAGTGCCTTCCTGGGAACACGGGAGGGAGCGGCTTCTAGCTCAGTTAGGGAGTAGAGTGTGCCTGCTGGGTCTGGGTCAGGAGGGACCTTCTCAGCAGTGGAGGGGCAGATGGGGCTTGGTTCTTAGATGACAAGCATGGGGAGAGTCTGTGAGGAGACTGTGTAGCCCAGGAGGAATCCTTGTGGGTCTGTAGCACAAGTTGGGGAGGGAGACTTTCTCTCTTGAGTAAGTACCTATTTGTTCGTTCCTTTATTTTTTGAGACAGGGTTTCTCTGTGTAGCCCTGGCTGTCCTGGAACTCACTCTGTAGACCAGGCTGGCCTCGAACTCAGAGATCTGCCTGCCTCTGCCTCCCGGGTGCTGGGTTTAAAGTTGTGTGCCTTGAAGAGGTCTCCTTGTGTGGCTCATGTTGGCCTCGACCTCACTATCTTGCTTCACCCTCCTGAGTATCTGCTCCAGTATGCCCAGGGGTTGCAGGCTTCATAGACTTGGACAGCATGGCTCTGCCTGTCCAGTGTTTTCTTTATATTTATTAACAGGCCATCTGAGGCTGAGGAAGCCTGGGGGCTCACCGTAGTGTTTGCCTTGACCAGGACTGTGGATCTCAAGCCTCCTCCTCTAGAAGATATGTTCATCCCAGAGTAGAATTTACTGGCCTTGCAGGCCCAGGGATGGGTGAAAGACACACGGATGGGGTGTGGGGATGGAGGTTCCTTGTGCTGTGAACTTGGAGAGGAGGGGAGGGGAGGGGAGAGGAGGGGAGGGGAGGAGAAGAGAGGAGAGGAGAGGAGAGACTGAGAGTGTGTGTGTGTGTGTGTATGTGTACACATGCATGTGTGTGCATATGTAAAGTAGTGCTGGCCTGGCCTGGAGTGTTTGAGATACTGCTCAAAGCCCTACCTGAAGGATGCAGTTCAGTTGGTGGAGTACTTGTCTGGCACGCATGACCCTAGATTCCATCCCTGGCATGGTATAGACCTACTGTGGTGACACACAGTAATCAACTCACTGGGAAGGTGGAGACAGGAGGATTAGGAGTTGATTCAAAGTAGTCTAGAGTACATGAGACACTGGATCAAGGTCTACCAAGGCACTAATTCTGTGAACTAGTCCTGCCTCTGTATCTCTACCACACAGCCCCACCCTCCCTGTGACCCAGTAAGGCAGAATACCCATTTTGCAGATGGGGAAGTCTGAGGTCAGTGTGAAATGTGGGCTGAAACTTGCTGCCGGATCTGCTCCAGGAGCCCATGTGTTTATCTCCGCTCTCATATGGGGTGAGGGTGGGGGAGTCTGGGGGCTTGGGCTGGAAAGACCAGGCCACTCCCAGCCAGGGCCACTCTCTCTGTGCTTCATTCAGCTCGGGTTAAAGGAAGTTGGGCCTCCCTGGCTGGAAGTCTCCTTGAGTAACACAAGGAGGAAGGGCTCACCCCCATTGTCCACCTCTGTCCTTGTAATGGAAGAACAGTAGTTGGGACAGCTGGGGCTCTACACCCTGTGAGTCCTCTAGAGAGCTGGCTAGAAATGCCATGTTTGTGACTGGGAAGGCAACTGAAACCCCTTGGTCCTAAGTCTCTCCCAATTTACCTAACCAGGCCGTGCTTTCTACCCTGACATCTTCCATATCTGCTCAGGGGTTGCCACCCCTCTATTGGGCTTGCAGTAGAAATAATCCATACGTTTATTTAGCTCTTTAACAAAAGCTCCTGGGCTTCTGACACCCAGTGTGGCAGGGCTGGCTGCTCCTCTTTCCTTGGTGATTGTCGGTGGCTTCATCCTTCATCCCCCAGTTAGGAGGCCCAATGACAGGGCAGGAAATCTGCCTTTTAAGATTCGTGCCTGTCTGCCTGTGAGGTGCACCAAGGCCTTACAGTCTCTAGCTGAGGACAGAGCACCCCCACTCCCAGCAGAACCCTCCCCAAAGCACCGGATGTGGCTGTTGACAGACATAGAGTGAACCGAGTGGGGACGTCGCGGTGCCCCACCCGCTCCGATGCTAAGATGTTTTTAGGGGAAGTGGACGACGGTGGTTTCCTTGCTGAGCCACAAGGCCTTTCATCCAGCCCTCTCGAAACGCTGCCTGGTGTTCCATTTGCAGGAGATGAGACAAGCTCAGGGTAAGAAGTCCCCAGGTGATAAGGGCAACTGTCAGTCTATGTTCTCTGGATCCACAGCCTGGGCTGGCCCAACCCCGGGTGCACGGAGGCTTCCGTCTGTCACAGCCATTCTATGCGGCACATACTTGTGCTGCTGGCTACCCCTACCAGCCAGGAGGACCCTTTGTGATGATGCGCTAGTTTAGAAAAGCGCTGTGCAGGTGGACCGAGGAGGGTGTTGCTGCCCCCCACCCCACCCCCGCCTCCTCCCTGTCTATCTGCTACTAAACTGGTAGCAGGTGGTGAGGGTGAGCCTCCGCTCTGCTAGCTCAGCTATAGAAGAATGCAGAAGTTGTCGCTCTAAATTGAGGACTGGGAAGTGTTGGCTGCCTGGCATCCTGGGGAAGAGCCCCAAGGCTGGCCCATGTCTGCCCAGCCATGTCTACCACAGCTCTAAAGTCCCATCCACTTCCCTGGCCAGGGGGATAGTGTATTTCCATAGTCCAGAATACTGCAAAGGCAAGGGGGAAGGTGGAGTCTGATTGATCTGTAGGGTCAGCTTCCTTCCTCCGTCCGACCCTGATGTTTATGGAGACAGAGCTGGTGCTCCATGAAGAGAGATGAGACTCTGGAATCAAGAGTCCAAGTTATGGCCGGAGGTGGTGTGGCGCATGCCTTTAGACCCAGCACTTGGGAGTTCGAGGCCAGTCTGGTCTACAGAGTGAGTTCCAGGACAGCCAGGGCTCCACAGAGAAACCCTGTCTCAAAAAAAACAGACTTCAAAATATGGCTGTCAGCTAGTGATCCCCAGCCAGTGAGTCACTAGGGTTACGGGTCTTCATGCTTTCGTGACAAGCATTTTACTGACTGCGCCAGCATCTCCCTGGCCCTTCTGCATCTCATCTCTGTTTAAGGACAACATTGCTGTCCCTGCTTCCTAGTGTTTTGCTATAATTTGGGGCTGTGCATTAGCACTTTTGGGGGGTGGGGTGGGGTACCTTGATGGGTGAATCTCTGTTTCTTGCTGGAGATGTGTTTTCCAGACTTTGGCCGTTCTACCAGGCTCTGAGGTGAGCATCCTGTTACAGGGATGGAGGTAGTAGCATCATGGTGTGTTCCGCGTGGCCCTCACATTCAGAGGGCTTTGTCCAAGACGGCCTGGGGAGTCACTTTCCTACCCCCAAGGGATCCTGGCTTTCATTATTATCAGAAGTTGTTGTACCGTGTTAGGATGGAACCCAGAGCTTTCGTACATGTTAGACAAGTGCTGTACCACAGAGGAGGGATACCCCCATCTCATTTTTTTTTTCCTTTTAATCTCAGCCACCTTGGGGCGGGAGGGGCGACTCCAGGGTTAACAGCACTTGCATGTGGGTTGCACTTTCAATCCCAGCGCTTGGGAGGCAGGTGCAGCTGGTTTCTGTGAGTGCCAACAACAGAAGAGCACTCGCTACCCTTGGTAGAGAACCTGTGCTTGTTTCCCAGAATCCTTCAGGTGGTTCACCATAGCCTGCAACCTAGCTCTAGGGAATCGGCGCCTTCTGGCCTCTGAGAGCGCCTGCACCCATGCACACAGACACAGGCACACATACATATACTCATCATTTAAGAAATAAAGCTCTTAGCCAACTTGCTGAGGGAAAGATCAGCTGTTATTCGGGTCTCTAGGCTTGCTGTGTGGTAAGCGTGTTTTCCTGCCTACTGGCCATTGTGTCTCCTGTGTTCCTTGCTTACACATGAGCTCAATCTAAAAAGTAAATTATATGTTTAACTCTCATTGGTAAGATCTCTTTGCAAATCAAATGGAGGTTTGTTTATTTTCTGGATACCTTTTCCTAGTTTTGTTCATCCGAGTTAGTGTTTATCTTTCAGTTATTAAGAGGTAACAAATGATCAACTTTCAAGTTTCTCTCTCCTTCTCCCTCCCTCCCTCCCTGCTCCCTCTCTGCTGCCTTTGGAAGGATGCTTAGCTAGTCATTGTATAATGCCATTGTACATTTACAGACCATGTAGAGCCGGTCAGCACCCACCTCTGGCGGGCTTCCTGGGGGTGGGGGTGCTATGGCAGTGGCCTCTCTTGTCCTCTCCTGACCACACCCCAGCCTCACAGCCACTTCTCTCTCCAGGCACCTGTGCCCAGCTCCATCCCCCGCCTCAAGGCACCTTGCAAGTTGTCCGTGGAGATGGCACATCTCTGGGGACTGTGCTCATATTCCACTGCCCCTCTGGCCACCAGATGGTGGGGTCTGGCCTCCTCACTTGCGCCTGGAATGGGAGCACGGCTGACTGGTCTTCAGGAAGCCCTGTGTGCAAAGGTATGCCCCTTCCCATCCCTGAGCTGCCCCAGCTCAGCTGCTGGTGGGGTGGGAGGTGGGGGCCTCCAGATACTGTCACATCAAAGGTCGCTGGTCCAGTCATAGGCTAGCCCACACTGACGGTTCTCTTCCCACTGTTGCCTGCTATCACTTAGGAGTACAGACGCAGTGCTGGCTTCAACCCCTTGCTGCTGCCCTGGCCCCTGACTGGTCACTACTACCATCTAAGCTGGTGCTTTGTCATCTGTGAAATGGGGAAACAAGCCTGCTTACTTCCTTACCCACCCTCTTTTCCTTCACAAAGGCCTTAGGCAAACCCTAACAGGTGTTCTAGGGCCAAGAATTCTAGGAATTAGGAGTACAGAGGCTAGAGGGTTGTGCCAGCCCTGGATCCCCTGTCTCAGGGAAGACTCATATTCTAGTTGTCTGGTTGTATGTATAGAACCTGTCTTGACTGTCTAGGGCCTCAGGTGGCCTTTTACTAAGCGAAGGCTGGTATAGTACATTAGTGCATAGGTTCAAAATAGCTTGATGCTTGCGTGTGTATATACTGCAGTACTTCCCAGAGCCTCTACCATTCTGTGTCAGCTCAGTCTCTTGAGAGGAGGGTGTCCATAAGACTAGGTTCTGAGAGACTGAGAACCTAAAATAGCAGGGCCAACCTGTCAAGGACATAACCCAGTGGTGGTCGGGTGTCCCAGGAATGAGCCTTATGGGGTTAGGAGTTTCCTGGGGGCAAAGGGTACATCTTGTGGATGGTTCTTAGCTGTCTCCCCATCTCACAGCCTATCTTCCACCATTGACTGGAGCGTGTCTTGTCTCTGGGGGCTGGAGTCTAAGCTCTAGATGCAGTCAGGGCTGAAAATGGCCCAGGGACCTAGACTGTATGGCCTGTGGGAATATTTTGTATATCCATGCTTGTTTGAATTACAATCTTGGGGGCTGGAAAGATGGCTCAGTGGTTAAGAGCACTAGCTGCTCTTCCAGAGGTCCTGAGTTCCATTCCCAGCAACCACCTGGTAGCTCACAGCCATCTGTAATGGGATCCGATGCCCTCTTCTGGTGTGTCTGAAGACAGCGACAGTGTACTCCCATACGTGAAATAAATAAATAAGTAAATCTTGAATTATAATCTTGGGATCTTTTTCAAAGAATATTCCCTAGAATCTAATGAAACATGTTCTCAGTGACAGCTGAGGTCACACAGCCGAGCCTGTGAAAGGTTAGCCCCGTCCATCATTCTGGCTTCTTTCAGGAAGGTGAGCTGAGAAGGGTTTGCCTGCATGGGCCTTATGAAAACTGACGGCGCCTCTGCTAGCAGACCCTGTCAAACCCACCGTCAAACCCGCCGACATGTTCCCTTCTTGACAATGTCTTCCCTGATAGATCCCTTTAAATGTATTCTTTCCAAATCGTTACCTTAGCCATGAGAGCCTGAGTGACTTCCCCCAAAATGGACCCTCCTGTGGGCCCCACCCTAACGACCTAGGCCTAGCAGGTCAGGATCAACTGTGCCAGGGGCTGTGGTTTCTCCCTTGCAGCTGTGCCACCGCACGAGACCTTTGGCTTCAAGGTGGCAGTGATCGCCTCCATTGTGAGCTGTGCCATCATCTTGCTCATGTCCATGGCCTTCCTCACCTGCTGCCTCCTCAAGTGCGTGCAGAAGAACGAGCAGCGGCGCGCTGACAGGTACAGTGGCCTCATGCCCTTCCAGAAGCTGTGCCTGGCTGTGAGGTTGCTCATCACATCTGCCAGGCACCCAGGGGCAGCGTCCGAGCGTCCCACAGGTCCATCTCTCCTCGTGGATTTGTGGTTCCTGGGGTTCTGAGGCAAATAGCTGGGCTGTAAAGGCACGGCACACACACACACATGTGTGAATGCATGCAAGTATGACTGTGGAAGTCACAGAACCACCTTGGGTGTCCATGAGGAATTCTGTCTCCACCTCTTGTCTGCGTGTGAGAGTGCTGGGATTTCGCTCACATGATGTGTCCGGCTTTTTACAGGAGTTCTGGGAATTGGAACTCATGTTCTCATGTTGCACAGCAAATGTTTCCCCCACTCTGCCATGTCCCTGTCCACATACAGGGAACACTTAGTGGACCTGTATACAAATATGTCAGTCTGTTGTGTTGGTGGCAGTTTGAGCTGCCACAGATGGGTGACCCTACACCTCACGTGAGCATCACTGTCCTCACAGACGTGGACCTAGGATTCCAGGTGTGAATCACCACATCTGTGCACCCCAACACCTGTGTACCACCACACCTGTACATCACCACACCTGTACACTCCCACACCTGTGTCCCCCCACACCTGTGCATTCCCACACCTGTACATCACCACACCTGTACACCACCACACTTGTGCACCACACATCTGGCAATAATTGACTCCTCTTTCTTATTGTTTTATTGTGTTAAAACACACATATAAATTCACCATGTTATTCACTGTTAAGGGAATTGAGACAAGTGAGAAGGCTCAGTGGGTAAAAAGGTCCCATTGTCAAGTCTGATGACTCGAGTTCTGTTCCTGGAACCCACACAGTGGAAGGCGAGAACTGACTCCTACAAGTTGTCCTCTGACCTCCACGTGCGTCCTGTGATGCACGTGCCTCCTACCACAAAATAAAAGGGTAATTAAAAAAAATTAAAACCCCATATTTGCTCTTCAGTGCTACAAAAATAAATGAATAAGCAAACTCTTTATTTTTTTTTTTAGGAGTGCCATTTGTTCTGTGGTACTCACAGCAAGCAGAGCTCAGCGGTCAGCTGCTCATGCTAGAACCGTCCACATTTTTCTGCTAAGTTGTTTTTCCTTGGCAGCAACATGCTTTTCCCTGTCCCTGGCTGCTAATATCAGAACAGCACAGGTGTCCCGTTTTCACGCCTATAGTGTCCTGCTGCTGGTCAGTGGGCCACCGCCACCCAGAGCCAAGATGGGCTGTATAGAGGTGTTTCTGCATGTCTGCAGCTGTTGGGAAACCCGGGGTCTATGAAGGTCCTTCATCCTGAGCTCTCTCCTCCAGGACGGCACAGCTGTGGTACCAGCTGAGAGGCGAGGACCTGGAGACAGTACAAGCTGCCTACTTGGGCCTCAAGGGACACAACCACAATAACAGAAGCAGCTTCGGTGGTGGCAATGGTGGCTCCAGTGGTGGTGGCGGCAAGTCAGGGGTTCAGCACAGCCAGGCGCATGACAACCACAGCTTCACCAGGTAGGTTACCCAAGTCCTAGGGTGGGGGTGTGCCAGGGATACAGAAGCCCAGGGACCCTTTTCCAGACCAAGCTCTGCCAGGTCCTGGGACACTGGCCACCTCACATTCTGGGGACCCTAGTGCACCTACTTCTCCGGTGCCTCAGCTCCCAACCCCAAAGCTGTTCCAGTACGTTAGCCCTCCCATTTGCCTTATCTAGTTTAAACTCAGTGGGATGGGAACTAGCAAAGACCCTGTGCCTCCTACTGTGCTGTCTGCTATGCCAGAGTTACCTACCCCCCTCCCCCTCTCCTCCTCCCCCTCTCTGCCTCTCATCCTCTCTGCCTCTCTCCCCCTCCCTCTCTCTGCCTTTCTCTCCCTCCCTCCTTCCTTCCCACTCTCTTTCCTTCCCTCCTTCCCTCCTTCCCTCTCTCCCTCCCTCCCCTGCTGGCTCTCCACATTCCCTCACTCTCTCCTAGCTCCAGGTAGGCATCAGCTGTGGCTCTTTCTCTCTCTTGATGCACTCGATATCTTTTTCCTGAACTAGTAAAAGCACAGTCCTCCTTTGTGTGTCTGTGCGTTTGTCTGTCTGTCTCTAATAGGGTCTCATGTAGCCCGGGACTGACCTCAGACTTGCTACATAGCTAAAGATGACCTTGAACTCCTGATTCACCCACCTCTACCTTCCAAGTACTGGGATTGCTAGATGGCATACTTGGTCTGTGCAAGGCTAGGGACAGAATCCAGGGTGTCGTGCATGCTGAATGAGCACTTTGCCAACTGAGCTGTAGCTTCAGGCCCAGGACATGCCTTTTCTGACTCGAGAATCTGACTATCTTGATGTAAGATAGAGTAGAAGACACCTCCAGGGTTGCTGCAGGTGTTAATGTGCCTGATTTTGTGCTCAGCATCAGGTTTTGGGGCTCTTTAAATGGGGACAGGCTTCTGACCTTCATGCTATGGACTCATGAGGTTCAGGCTGAAGGTTTCATGTTCTGGCTGAAGACCTACAACCTGATACCGTCCTAATTAAGGTTTCTGTTGCTGTGGTGAAACACCATCATCAAAAGCAAGATGTGGGAGAAGGGGTTTAATTGGCTTACACTTTCATATCACAGTCCATCATTGAAGGAAGTCAGGACAAGGGCAGGAGGCAGGAGCTGATGCAGAAGCCATGGAGGGATGCTGCTTGCTGGCTTGCTCAACTTGCTTTCTTATAGAACTCAGGACTACTAGCCCATGAGTGGTCCCACCCACAGTGAGCTGGGCCTTCCCATATCAATTACTAATTAAGAAAATGCTTTACAGCCAGGTCTTCTGAAGGAGTCGTCTCAATTGAAGTTCCTTCCTTTCAGATAACTCTAGCTTATGTTAAGTTGATATAAAACTATCAAAAGCCCAGCATGGTGGCTCACACCTTTGATCCCAGCACTTGGGAGACAGAGGCAAGCAGATATCTGAGATTGAGGCCAGCCGGGTCTACAAAATACAAAGGGAGTTCCAAGACAACCAAGGCTATACAGAGAAACCCTCTTGAAAAACAGAACAAAACAGAAGACCTAACCAGTTCAAACCCATTGTCTCTTTGGTGCCCCCACCCCACTCCACACTGAGCTGTGAATTCTTATCATGGGTCTTCTATGGAGGCTTCTACCAGTTACTTCTCTTTTGCTGTGATTAAAAACACCACGGATCAGGGCTGGAGAGATGGCTCAGAGGTTAGGAGCACTGGCTGCTCTTTCAGAGGTTCTGAGTTCAATTCCCAGCAACCACATGGTGGCTCATAACCATCTACAATGAGATCTGGCGCCCTCTTCTGGCCTGCAGGTATACCTGCAGGGAGAATGCTATATCTATAATAAATCAAAAAAGAAAAAAAAGAAAAAGAAAAAGAAAACGACGACAGCAACAAAAAAGCCGGTTGTAATGGCACATGCTGATAGGATTTGCTGAAGGAGGCAGAGACAGGAGGATCATGAGTTTGAGACCAGCCTGGGGTAGATATGGGCTGGAGGGATGGCTCAGAGGTTGAGAGCACTGATTGCTCTTTCAGAGAGGTTCTGAGTTCAATTCCCAGCAACCACATAGTGGCTCACAACCATCTGCAATGGGATCCGATGCCCTCTTCTGTGTCTGAAGACAGCTACAGTGTACTCATTTGCTTAAAAAAATGATAAATCTTAAAACAAAACAAAAAACCCACCACAATCAAAAGCGGCTTATAGAAGAAAGCTTATTTTGATGCCAGAGGCAGCTAGAGTAAGCTGAGAGACTACTTCTCAACTGCATATGGCAAGCAGAGAGCAGACTGGAAGTGGAGAGAGGCTGTAAACCCACCCCCAGTTGTGTGTTTCCTCCAGGAAGGCTGCACCTCCAAAAGTTCCATAACCCCCGAACAGCGCCACCAAGTGGGCACTAAGTGTTCGAACACATGAACCTGTGGGGAACATTTCGCATTCAAATCAGAGCAGCTGTTCTTGATCTGTGGGTCGTGACACCTTGGAGGGTCATTTTAGCCCTTTCACAGAGTCAGAAAACACAGATACTTATATTTCAATTCATAACAGTAGCAAAGTTACAGTTACGAAGTAGTAGTGAAAATAACATTATGGTTGGGGAGTCACCACAGCGTGAGGGACTGTCTTAAAAAGTCACAGCATCAGGAAGCATGAGACCCGCCTCACTAGAGTCACAGACTGCCAGAGACAAGCCTGTGGTCTCTGAGCTTAGCATGAGTCCCATAGGTCCCTTTACTTATCAGGGCATGAGGGGGTTCTGACCATGGGCTAAGAGTCCAAAGCGATCCTCCTGGATCTGCTGCAACTTGGGGGTTACCGGGCGGCGTGTTGACTTGAGATTCCGGTGTCTTGCGGAGTAGCCACAGTATGCTCTCTAGTTCTTCTTCCTCTGTTCATTTCATTGCTATTGGTTCACCATGTACTCATGTTATTTTTGAGAGAAAAAGAATAGTTTTTTTTGAGTCAGGGCCTCGTGTAGCCTAAGCTATCCTCAGACTCACTTCCTGGCTGATGATATACTCGAACTCAGGATTCATCCGTTTCTACCTCCCAAGTGCAGGGATTATAGACATTTGGCACCATGTCGAGCAAGGAAGTGTTGTAAATGTCCTGGAGGGCTGCCCTCTGCCCCTCCTCAGCCCTTTGCTTTCTTTGACTCTGGTGGCTTATTTGGCAGTAGGAGCCCTGCATGGCTGCATTGAGCCCCTTCTGGTGTACTTTGTACTCGGGCTTATGTGCATTCTGGACCAGCTTGATGCTGGGTTTTTTTTTTTGTTTTTTTTTGTTTTTTTTTGTTTTTTTTTTTTGTCCTACTTGCTCACCTCAGGCAGCAGAGCCCCTGCTCTTCTCTGTGGGACCTTGGCTGCTCCGTACCTCATCTGCCTTGATGCAGAAATCGGGAGGCACTTATACCCCTACTGTTTTGATATCCTGAGGCCAGGCCTGTGACTCTGCCCTGGGCTCATTTGAGAACTCAGTGAATGCTGACCATCATTGTTATAACTGCATCTGTCCTTGTGTACGAGAGGAAACTGAGGCATGGAGATGACCATCTGATATGGTCCACGTCACATATGATGTAACAGGTCTGATGGTTTCAAAGAAAGTGTCCATTTTCCTGTGTCATCGAATCACATAGGAAACTGGCTCTGCCTTCACTTTCTGCCTGATGACGAGTCCTGTTTGCCATGGTGGCCTGAGGGCTTTGAGTCTTATCCTTGATTGTTTTTGTTTGAATGGCTTCAGGTTTTGCTGTGTTTCCTGGGCTGTTTTGGAATTCCCGAGCTTAAGGAATCCTGCCTCAGCTTCCTGAGTTGCTGGAGCTACACATGTGTACCTGGCTGTTTTTCTTTATTAGGTAGCATCTTTGGGCTAATTCTAGGAGTGGATTGTTTAAGTCAAGTAGTTTGATTCTATGTCCCTCAGTTCCTTGAAAGTTCTGCCAATTCTTATGAGGAATGTCCTTTCCAAGGGAGGCCACAGAACTGTGTATGGACTTGTGTTTACCTGCCTGTTGTGTGAAAGAACTTTTCCTGGGGAGACACAATGCACATGTCTCATCCCAGATAGGGATTCCCACAAAAAAACCAAAGTACAGATAGCACCAAAGTACAACTTGGTGAACCAATGCACCAAGACCCACATGGGAACTTGTTGCACACTGCACAGCCTGAGCAGGCAGCTCAGCAGGTTGGAGAATGTCCCTTCCAAGAGACTCAAGTTGATCTAAACCTCTTTCAGGCAGCTGGTCTGGTCTCAGCATCATCTTTGCAGCTCAGCTTTCTTGTCTGATGAGGAACTTTAAGCTTTCATTGTTTACTTTGGCAGGGGCGGGCCTAGTGGACCTGTCGGTTTCAGGGACTTCCCGAAGCTCTTTTGATTTGTTTGCCTTCCTGCTTTAGGAGCTAACCTGCAGGATAGAATGTTTCAGTTTCAGAGGAGACTGTTACAGAACATTCTCCTGGGGAGTGGGAGAGCTCTAGGTGACTTGGATGATCTATTCTGAGGGGACTACCACAAGAAAGAGGGATGATGGTTTGATGGCCACTCTGAGAGTCAGCTCTAGTTGGTATGGCTCAAAAGGCAGGAAGTAGGGAGTGATAAGGGGAGGCGGGTAGGCTCAGAAAGGGGTCTTTCTGCCCAGGTCTGACGAGCCCAGGTGGAGGTGCATAGCCCTGAGCTTCAAAGTCCCTGGTCTTGGGTTCCCAGGAAGAAGGGTGCTCTAAACCTGGGGGCATCTGCCCCTCTAGCAAGTGCCACACTGCCTGGTTCTTGAGCCTACCCTCTGCCCTTGCTGTTAGTACATGATACTAACCTAAATTCTTCCAGGTGCTTGCAGTCTTCCTAAGTTGAAGGTCCTGAGTTTGTCCCATTTATTGTAAGGTTAAGAAACTTGTGCTAGCTGGCGATGGTGGCACACACCTGTTGTCCCAGCACTCTGGCAAGAGGATCTCTGTGGTTTGAAGCCATCCTGGTTTACTTAAATCTAGCCGCAGGTCAGCCAGAGTAACATAGAGAAAGACTGTCTCAAAATAAAACATGTGCTGAGGACTGGGTCTATGTTACAAAATGGCTCAGGCAGCAGAGCACTTGGCTAGTGTACTTGAAGCCCTGGGTTCGATTCCCAATAATGTAGAAACTGCTTGGTGCCCCATGCCTGTAATCCTAGGACTTACTCGTTATTTCATTCACATGTTCACAAAAAAAAACCACTATGCCATCGCTAAATTTCTGCTACCTGTAGTTTTCCTCCTATGGGAGGGGTGAGGGTATGTTGGTCTGGGAGTGTGTCCAGGAGGTATTGCTGGAAGCTACAGCTCAGGAGAGTCCACCTGCGGGAGGAGAGGGAGACAGCGCCTCAGGAGAGGGGCATATGTGTGAAGAGGCGGGTAGCCGGGCGATCTGAGGAGAGCAGAGGCCTGGAGTCTAGAAGCTAAAGATTGGACCAGGGTCTGCAGGTAGGCAGGGCCAGCTCATCAGCCCGGAGAATTAGTTTGGGAGGAAGCTGAAGGGAATTGGGAGTATAGAAGGGAAGGTAGGTGGCCCAGCCTCCAAAGAGGAAATATCCAGGAGAGGAGGTGACATCTTTTCCTGCCTGGGACATCCCCAGGCCCTGGCCAGGCAGCTGGGCCCCTCTGTTCTCACAGACACTGAACCATCCCTAGCCTGTTCCTTTTCTCTTCGAGCTCGCATGAGAGAGCCGAGATCCAGGAAGATCCTGGGGCAGGGCTTGGGGGTGTGGTACTTCTCACAGGAGATGGCCGTTTGGGCAGTGATCTAGCCTGAGTCCATTAAGGCCTTGGGTGAGCCCAGAAAGACCCCTCACTCTCTTTCCCCCAGCTCATGCCTCATTCTTCCCACAGAGACCCCGGCGACATCAGAGAGCACTCTGGTGTGACCCGCAGTGTGGACAAAGACCCTTGGACTTTCAGGATGGGAACTCCGGGCCCTGGTGACTGCTCCAGCTCACCATGCACCTACGCAATGGTCCATGCGATGAACTCTGCAGGGCTGGCCCCTGGAAATCCCGGGAGGCCCAAAGTGTACCTTCCAGGGTGACCCCACTGGCCAGAGGTCTGCAACTCAACATTTGCCCAGCTGGACATGGGCCAGGGCAGTCACCTCCAGGTATAGGGGGCTGACATTAAAGGCTGGGGCCCCAGTGGGGAACGGTCTTTCCTAGAGGAGACCTCTGCGGCTGTTACAGGACCTGTTCATTGAACTGCTACTGGGGTGAGGTCCTGAAGAAGTCGCCACAACCTGGCTTCTTTTAGAGAGACTGAGACATTTTAAAAAGATATAGTTTTGCATAGTAGACTATGAAAATATTAATAAAGTACTTTCAGCAAAAGAGGTAGCCACCTTATCATCTTCTGGGGCATGGATGCACTGCCTGGAAGCCAGGGGGCCCCCAGGACTTCATCTGTAAACCGCGGTGAGAGAAATAGATGTGTTTTCTTTGCATAAAAACATAAAGTGGGGTTGGAAGTGCAGCTCGGTTGGCAGAATGCTTGTGCAAAACAAGACTTCAATCCCCAGCACTGTACAAACCTATAATCCCAGTGGTTGGGTGGTGGTGGGGGGAGGATATGAATTTCAGGGTCATCCTCAACCACATAGTAAGTTCAAGGCTACCCTGGGCTATGGGAAACCCTGTCTAAATAAATAAATTATAAACTCACTCTAAGGTAGAAACTACTGTCGCAGTTGGCCATCCCATCAAATCCTCGAATCCAGTGGTTATACAACCAATCACGTATTATCACCCCATGGAGCCCTGAGCTTGTTGGAGACATGGGAGTCATTGAGCTCTGGTTACTCACAGGTCTGTGTTTGCTGCTGGCAGTCAGTGGGGACCTTCTGAAGCCTTAGTGGGAATAGTCTCCCTTCCACAGCCCCCCCACCCCACCCCAGTTTCTGCATAGCCTGGAGGCTGATTTTCAAGGTGAGATGTGGTGTGAGTTCCAGATCCGGACTGTTGCTTTAAAGTCTTTTGCCTTGAAAGTCTCTTTTTTTCCCCCATATCCTATTCATCAGGAAAGCCCCTAATCGTCCGGCTTTCACTGGAGTGGGAAAGCAGAAGTGGCAGACATGTTTTAAAGCCATCTGCTGGGTTTACATCATAGTCCTAGCTACTCGGGAGGCTAAGGTAGAAAGATCACCTTTGAGCTGGAGGCTAGCCTGTACTACATAGCAAGACACCCCCCCCCCAATCTCAAACAACCCTAAACCCCACCACAGCTCGATGGTAGAGCCCTTACCTAACATCATGTGGTTGGGGGTTCAATCTCCAAGCCAAAACCGTCACAGTCATCTGGAAGCCAGCAACTTGTCAAGTCGGATCTAGAAAAGCTAGCCCTGCCAGGCGTGATGACACACGCATCCCAGCACTCAGGAGGCAGACCAGCCTGCGCTACATAGTTCCAGGACAGCCAGAGCTATGTAGAAAGAAACCAAGGTTCCAAAAAGCTATGCCACGACCGGGGTTCTTTTAAAGAGACTCTGAGACATTTTAAGCAGATGTAGTTTTGCACACTAGAATATGAAAATATTTTTTTAAGATTTATTTATGTATGCGAGCACATTGTGGTTCTCCTCGGACACACCAGAGGAGGGCATTGGATCCTATTACAGATGGTTGTGAGTCACCATGTGGTTGCTGGGAATTGAACTCAGGACCTCTGGAAGAAGAGCCTGTTCTTTTAACCCCTGAGCCATCTCTCCAGCCCAGAATATGAAATTATTAAGTACTTTCAGCAATACAGGTAGCCACCTCACCATCCTCTGGGGCTGTAATCCCAGCAACTCGCCACAAGTCAGAGGCAAGGAGGAACATGGCAAGTTCAAGCCTAGCGCGATTTACATAGTAAGACTGTTTTTAAAAATATATAAATGAAAACTAAAAACAGACCCTAACTTGCTGGCCTCAGACCTCACTCTGAAGGGAATGATTGGTTACAGCAAGCTATATATGTGTGCATACAGTGCATACCTGGTTGGAGATGCGTCATAATTTACATCATTTAAGATGAATTTTGAGTTCACTGTATCTCAGGCTCTGGGGTTCTCTCTCACTTTAGAGCCCCAAGTTTGTCTTGGCCAATGAAGAGTATATCTCCTGCAGTATGGTGAGATTTTTCAGTGTGTAAATGTGTTTGCCACAGAGCCTGGTAGCTCAATCCCCCAGAACCACATGGTGGGAAGAAAAACCAACTCCCGCAGGTTACCTTCTGACTTTACATGTATGCCGTAGCACATGCATATCCCATGTATGCCGTAGCACATGCGTATCCCATGTATGCCGTAGCACATGCGTATCCCACCCATCCCTTAGAAGGAGGGCCAGAGAGACAGGCCAGCAATTAAGAGTGAACACTGCTCTCAGAGAAGATCCCTGCTGGGTGCCTGCCTTGTAACCTTCTGTAGCTCCAGCTTCATGGAATCCAAAGTCCTTTTCTGGTTTCGGTGGGCACTTGAACTCGTGTGTACACACACATGATTTTTAAAAAGTTACACGTACGTGTAGCTCCCACAATTTGGGATATGGCCTGTCTCTGATCACTGAGAAAAGTTAACTTTGTCCTGTCTCCTCCTGGAGGTATGAAAGACATGCCGAGTAAGAGCCCGAAGAAGGCCAGGCAGTGGTCCCAGCACTTGGGAGGCAGAGGCAGGAGGATTTCTGGGTTCGAGGCCAGCTTGGTCTACAAAGTGAGTTCCAGGACAACCAGGGCTAAACAGAGAAACCCTGCCTCAAAAAAAAAAAAAAAAAAAAGCCCGAAGAAGTAGGCAAGAGAAAGCTGGGACAGCCTGCTTGTGGACGTTGTACATCGTGGTGCGCACTAGGCTCCGCACCACGATGTACAACGTCCACAAGCAGGACAACCAGGGCTAAACAGAGAAACCCTGCCTCAAAAAAAAAAAAAAAAAAAGCCCGAAGAAGTAGGCAAGAGAAAGCTGGGACAGCTGCCCTTAGACCCAGATGTTCCTTGTCTGCTGACGCCATGGTTATAATTTTTTTACATAAACAACCATATACCTGATAGAATGAATGCATATGTATGAATGCGTATGTATGTATGTCTATGAATATACACCTACATACACATGTATATACACACCCACATCAGCTAAAAACAGTATTTTACATTCCCAGGTATTACATTTGTGGACACCTTTGTCCTGATGCCCTTGTGTTCTGCAGATTTCCAGGGTCAGAGGTCAAAGGCAGTGGCATGTAGGCAGGAAAGCTCAGAGCAATATTCTGTGGGTCTGTCCTATGACCTCAGCTCCAGGTCAGGTCTGCTTTGCCACAGTGGATCTGGATACTGGTCTGAAACAGTTCAATTTTTCCCAGAACTTCAGTCTACCTACCAGGGTTTGGATAGACAGCAAAAGGCTCTGGGTTCTTCTAAGGAACCACTGGTTCCTGACCTCTGGTGGTAATCAGGATGGCAAGACAACCCACAATTTGGTGAATAAAATTTTTTTTTAATATTTAGTTATTTTTATCTGTATGAGTGTTTTGTGTGAATACCATACATGTGCCTGGTGCCCACAGGCATTAGACTGGGGTGCTGGATCTCCTGGGGTGGAGCTTACAGACAGTTGCGAACCATGCCAGGAACTAAGGAAAGTTCTCTGCAAGAGCAGCAGGTACTTGAACTGTCCCTCTGACCCCAGCCTCTTTTAACGTTCATTTGAGGCACTGTCTCATTAAGTGGTTGGCAAGTCTTGTATTCATAACCTCCTGCCTCAGTTTCCCTAATAGCTGAGATGAACTTGCAAGTCAGCAGGGACCCTGTACTATATTGGTCTTTAGTTTGTGAGGTGTGGGTCTTACTGCCTTGCCCAGGCTAGCCTCTGGTTTGTGGGCTCAAGAGATTGCCCTACTTCAGTCTACAAAGTAGCAGGGACCACCTTCACTTGTGCACCACACCAACACAGCTTGCCCAGCTCCTATGCCTCTGTCTTAGTCAGGGGTTCTATTCCTGCACAAAACATCAAGACCAAGAAGCAAGTTGGGGAGTAAAGGATTTATTCAGCTTACACTTCCCACATTGCTGTTCATCACTAAAGGAAGTCAGGACTAGAACTCAAGCAGGTCAGGAAGCAGGAGCTGATGCAGAGGCCATGGAGGGATGTGACTTACTGGCTTGCTTCCCCTGGCTTGCTCAGCTAGCTTTCTTACAGAACCCAGGCCCTTCTACCCTTGATCACTAATTGAGAAAATGCCTTACAGCTGGATCTCATGGAGGCATTTCCTTGAGGGAGGCTCTTTTCTCTGTGATAACTCCAGCTTGTGTCAAGTTGACACACAGAACCAGCCAGTACAACCCCTAACCCTCTTTTTGAGATTTTGTTTTCCTGAAGCCCAGATACCCCTAAATTGAAGATTACCCTGAACTACCAATCTTCCTGTCTCTCCATTACAAGTGCTACAGTTATAGGCACACACTATCACATCCAGTTTATGAACTGCTAGGGATCAGAACCAGGGTCTCTTCTAGGAAGACGCTCTCCGATGAAACACATCCTCAGTTCTCTGGTTCCCTATCGAGGCTGAAAAGTATCCCCACATTGCATGTGCTACAGTTGGTTGCTGCTATCATCCTCTAGCAGACCTGTGAATGGATTCAACCTCTCTGCTACACCATGTGATGCTGCTACGCACAAGTGTGGCCATGCTTCTTTTGAGACTCGGCTTTCGGTTCTTTTGTCTATCTAGAGAATTGACAAACCAGAACAGATCCCTGTAAGCCCACCCTAACCCTGAGACACCATCCCTCAAACTTCTGAGTTCACACCTGCATGGCCTGCACATCCTCACATGATCTTTGAGTGGCTTCCTGATATGACTCCTATTGCTGGTCCCCTCGCTTCTTCACTCCAGCTACACTGGATGCCTCACAGATGCAGAGAGGCCACTCTTGGATCCAGCACGTACTGTAAAACACTCCCCCAGTTAGCCCATAGCACCCCACTTTGGCCAGCTCTGTGCTCTGACACAACCCAGTGGGGGGAGCACTTGTGAGTCTGCACAAGCCCCCCCCCCCGGTGTTGTAAACTCAGTACCCTGTATGCATGCACAGACAAGAATCACTTGTCTGTTGTTTTGTGGGTGTATAAACTGAGGGTAGGACCACTCTGCTGTACACTTAAAGGGGAGAAGGATGCTCTTGTAGATTGAGAGAGAACGGCCAGAGCAGAGAGAGAGAAGCAGACTGGACGTGGCCAGGGCTGTCTGTGAGAGAGGCGAGAACAGCAGGGAGAGAAAATAGAGAGGGCATAGTGGGGGAAGCGGGGGCTGAGCAGGGAGGGAGGGTGGGGAGAGAGAAGCCTGTGGGCTGAAAGGAGTTGAGTGGGGCAGGGCATGGGAAGGATGCTGGCTGGGATGCGAGTGTGGATGCTGAAATGTCTAAAAGGTACCTGTGATATACTCAGAGAGCCTGGTGGCCAGCAGGAGTTTTGATATGCTAACAGGCACCACAGATAGCCCTCTGTCCCTTCTGCCAGAGGTAAGGGAAACGGCTCTTGGTAGATAGGAACCAGCTTCACAAGCTCCTGCATCAGAAATCTTCCCATAGTCCAGGAGGAGCCCACGGGACTGCCTTTTGGAGTTTGGGGAATTGACGTTTCTATATATGATATATATGATATTTAGATATATAGGTGTATGACAGATGTTTCAGCACCATGAGAAGTACTGAGCCTGTGATTATGATAACGGTAGTCAGGGTTTTATTAAGGCTAGATTAATAGCTTACCAGAACTACATTAATACATTAAGCTCTGAACTTTTGAAGTCTTAATACCATGAATCATCTTTAAGTCTCTTTTTAAAACATACCTTACATCACTTTCTTGGACCTTTCCAACTTGCATTTACATACCATAAATCACTTCCTTAGACGTTCACAACTTATATTTACATACCTGTTTCACTTCCTTAGATTCTCATAACTTAAACTTTAACACCCCTCCCCTTTTTTTTCCATTCAATCATTTAACCACAAGACATGGGTAGTTGATGATCGAGAGTAGTCACTGAAAAGCAAGTTCCTTTAAATAAAGGAATTGTGAAAAATAAAATTTTACTAATAGTAGAATGGTAGCTTAAGTTTGGTTTTACACTGAAACCTGTTTTTCTGTGTGATACCCGTCAGCAAGGTAAACCTGTCCATGAGCCTGCCTTTCTCAGGAGACCTAGTAGTAGCTCTAGAAAAAGCAAGACCTGACTTTTACATATGAGAGTTTTACATATAGACCAGGCAGCTGCAGTGTGGGGTGTTGGGCTGTGCACAGACAGCCTGGTCCCCAGTCAAACAAAGGTCTGGAACCCTGGTGACGCAGTGGGTGGTGATTTCCACCTGCGTGGGATGGCAGGAGATCTGCCAAGCCTCCTGGGTCCCTGGCTCCTATCATATAGCTACAGCCTCCCACAGCCCCCCACAGAGAGGTATGTGGCCATCAGTCAGAGAAGCAGAACGAAGCCCTCCCACACACAAATAAGATTTCCCCGAAGCTCTCAGACCAAACCAATGAGAAGCATCTGTTGTCAGACCCTTACCCACCCCAAAACTGTATATAGTAATCCTATCAGGAAGGATTAAAGGTGTTTTTGTCCTAAGAGCTGTAACACTTGGGAAGAGGTGCTGCTTGAAGCTCCACTGCACTCCTCACTAGCCAGCCGGTCGCTACTCAGTGCAGGGCAGCTTGGAGTAACCAAGTAACCAGGAAGGCAAGGCAGAGACCAAGGTGGAGGTGGAGCCAACCACAGCAGCAGAAGCGAAGACTTCCCCTCCCTGCCCGGACTTGCATACTTGCTTCGCTTTGCTGGAACACCAGGCCGCGCCAGAGATCTCCGTGGAAAGCCTCTGGTATACAGGCCCACATTACAGCCTTGGCATGAGGAGCAGTCTGGCTGAGGTCTGCTAAAGCTGATGAAGCTACAGCTTGCTGTCAACACCATCATAGAGATGTGAGAAGGATCCATTTGACTATAATCCAAACGGCCTCTGTATCATTTAAAATGGCAAGAGACTTACCCTCTACCTAGACAGCCAGGCATGGATTGTCCAGGGTGATCTTGATGGCTCTGTCCGGGGCAGAAGCCACCAGTCTTGAACTGTTACTCAGGATAGCGTTAAGTCTTCTGACCACACACAGGCCAGCATCAACCTTCAACTGCCAGACCTAGAAGAGCTGAGAGATTTTCCTCTGGAGGAGGAACGTGGGAAAACTGACTTACTTTTACAACGCAGGGTTGGACAGTCAACCCACCATGTCCACGGTTGGTCTAGGGCTCTTGCAGCAGACTAGACATGGGGCTGACCCAACGGTCAGCACCGTTGAAGTAAGCTCCAGGTGGAGTCCACTGCTGCCCATCTTTAGAGATAGCCTCAGCTCCTGCTACCAGAAGTTGGTATTTCCACCTATCAGGGGAAGCCATTTTCATTAAACACCTTGAAGGCCATATTCAGCAGATCTCTCTGAGGAGCTTGAGGGACATCGTCTAATGGATTAAGTACACCTGGTTTTGAACAAACACTTATCTGTTTTTAGTCACCTTCTTCAAGCTTAACCTTGGCAGCATATACATACAGAAAGCTAAAATTTCCCCCGTAAATGAATTCATCACATCTATACTTAGCCTGACTACAAGCATAGTTCTGAGTACATTAAAGAATTTCATCATTTATAAGGTGACTGACCATCAACTTGCATGTCTTATTATCTTTAACGGTTTACAACATGTTAATAGCTTTTATAAGATTAGGATTTTACAGTTTTATTCCTGTTAAGTTTGAACCTTCAAATTTTGAATAAGATCCTTCAGCATAAAAATAAAGCTTTAAACCATATGTAGTCCACCAGCAGGCTGGGAACCTGACTTCCTGATCCTTTAGAAGTGTAACCATTACAGAACATCACATATTCTGAGGTCAGATACATCGTCAGCTCAGCTTCACTAGCCGGAATAGACCTTAGGAGTTCATAAACCTTAATTATCAAACATATCATTCATCAAACATATGTTGTTCCTTATCTGAAATTTTCTAGAAGCTTGGTGTTGGACACAGCAAAGACATGAAGTGGGTAGACATCCATTGCTGAGTTGGTTTCTGTTCACCTGAGGAGACGTTTATAACCTGAGGAATTCATAAACTTTAATCAAACACTTGTAGCTAGGAAGTTCTATTTTCCAAATACAAGAATTGAATCTAAGTTACATATGCAGTATGCCATAGCAAATTAAGATTACCTAGGTATAGAATTAAAAAAAAATTTTTCCACACTTTTTGTTATAAGTTTTAAGCTGACTTGTTATGGATTTTACAGATTTTTTATTTATTTTATTTTTTTTAAAGATTTATTTATCTATTATATGTAAGTACACTGTAGCTGTCTTCAGACACTGCAGAAGAGGGAGTCAGATCTTGTTACAGATGGTTATGAGCCACCATGTGGTTGCTGGGATTTGAACTCCAGACCTTCGGAAGAGCAGTCGGGTGCTCTTACCCACTGAGCCATCTCACCAGCCCCCTACAGATTTTTTAAATCCACACTCAATTTACAAATCCTGATACAAAGAGAATATACACTATAGTCTTACAAATCTCGAGATAAAGTTTATACTTTAGCAAAAATTTTGAGAGCTATAAAAAGGGAGCATTAGACAAAACCAAGAGTAAGAGTATGAGTTAAGAGACTGGAGTCTCTATTGGGAATACTTTACTTTTTAACTACTTAAAATACATAGTTTCCTTTCCTATGCTGTTATGTTTTGTTCTCTTCCCTGTCACAGAGTTAGGTGGTCCACCTGACCCGGGACAGAGATTTTGGATAAAACTTTTAAACAAGTATGTTTAGGTCTGGAGAGGAAGGGCCAAAACTCAACTCCAGAACCAGCCTTCTTATAGAGTGGAACAACATAAAAAAAGTTAATATTACCCATACCCCAAAGACATTTGAATCGCGGAAAAACTGAATTTAACAGAGGGAGAAATGACCAAGCACAAGAAGACTTAGAAATAAAAAAATATTTGAGAAGGGAGAGCAGAGAAATAAAAGTTTAAAAATAAAAGACTTTGGGATCATTTGTTTGCACAGAAGTTCTAGCAATCTGTGAGAACTGGGAAATCTTGTGTGCCATCCTTGGCCATTGAATTGTAACCAGGCCAAATCATTTGCAGCAAGACAACAAGGCTTAATGAAATCTCTGAGTCCTAGGAGAAAAAAAAAAGTTAGAGAAGGCAGGTGAGGACCATTCTGGCTGGGAAGAGCCTGTGGAATAGGGAACGCTGATGGCTAGAGACAGGAGCCAACTGAGAGATAGAGCAAGCAGGAAAGAAGGCATCTTTTAGAAGATGAATAGGGGGTGGGTGAGGCTTAGGGAAAAGGATCAAAAACAGGAACTCTGCCAGAGGGAGGATTCAAACATCTTAGAAACCCAGGAGGGCATAAAGAAGCTGAACTATGTATCTGTGGAACTTAAAACAGCAGGCTCCAGCGAGCCAGGCAGAGGGACAGAGAGGGACAGATCAGCTAGCTCCTAGAAGGATGTGGAGAGAAACAAGTGGCTAGCCATGGCTAGAGCTAGAGTAGTTGTTTCTGGAGGGAGGAGAGAGAGAGAGAGAGAGAGAGAGAGAGAGAGAGAGAGAGAGAGAGAGAGAGAGAGGCTGGTAAGACAGCAACCAAGAGCAGAATGGGGGGAGGGGTGGCAAAAGAGACAGAGTGAGCTCCAGGAGTGAACTGAGAATATGTGGGGAGGGGACTCAAGAATGGGGAAGAGAAGTGTTCCAGTGACAAGAATTCCTCTCTGGGGTGTCCTCAACCAGACCAAGAGTCTTGTCAGAGAGGAATGTCCCAAATCACAAGGGAGAGGGATGCTCAGTGGGATGAAAGAGGCTGCCTGGTGCGTCAGTGTTACTTCTGTAGAATGGAGAAGCTCCAGAAGCTGACGGAGCAGGTGACTCCAAAGCGACACCAGTAGGGAGAAGGCGGAGAGAAGCAGCAGCTGAAGAGGTAGACTCTAAAATCTGGAGTTCAGTATGGCAGGCAGAAGAAGCCAGCAGAAGCAAACGACCTGTACCTTAGGAGAGCCAAACCAGCTGCTTGGATAAGTTAGGAGAGGCTGAGCCCCTTGGAAAGGGGTTCATTTGTGCTCCTCCCAGGTCTTGATAACCATGAGTATCAACTGACATAACTGTTCCATGGTATGGTGAAGGGAAAGGTTTTTTATCATAGATTTGAGAGAGAACAGCCAGAGGCATCTGGAAGAGTCCAGAGCAGAGAGAGAGAGACAGAGACAGAGACAGAGAAACAGAGTGTCTTTTTTTTTTTAAATGTTTTATTTATTTATTTATTACATGTGAGTACACTGTAGCTATCTTCAGATGCTCCAGAAGAGGGAAGTCAGATCTCATTATGGATGGTTGTGAGCCACCATGTGGTTGCTGGGATTTGAACTCAGGACCTTCAGAAGAGCAGTCAGGTGCTCTT
>NC_034605.1:52078921-52090432 GCF_900095145.1 Mus pahari | reverse complement strand
AGATAGCAGTTATAAGGTGAATGAGGGGCTGGAGAGATGGCTCAGTGGTTAAGAGCACTGACTGCTCTTCCAGAGGTCCTGAGTTCAATTCCCAGCAATCACATGGTGGCTCACAACCATCTGTACTGGGGACTCAATGTCTTCTGGTGTCTGAAGACAGTGACCTTCTGGTGTCTGAAGACAGTGACCGTATACACCTGAATACATAAAATAAATAAATAAATCTAAAAATAAAATAATAAGGTGAATGAGTAGCTGCGGGTAGAGAACTTGTGAACTGAAGCAAATTGAGAAGGGTAGGTCATGGGAAGGATGCTGGCTAAGATGCTAGTGTGGACTCAGAAATGTGTCAAAGGTTCTGTGATAATTGGGAAGCCTGGAGGCCCGAAGGAGCTTTGATTTGCTAATAGGCAGCATAGAGGTGCCTTTTGCCAGAGGTAAAAGAAATGACTTCTTTTGGTAGATAGGAACCACCTTCTCATGTTCCTCCACTAGAAATCCTGCAGTCCAGATTGAGCCTTCTGGGATGCCTTTTGCAGTTTGAAGAAAAGGAGTTGCCTTTGGGGGCTGGAGAAATGGCCTGGAAAGTTAAGAACCCTGACTGCTCTTCCAGAGGTCATGAGTTCAATTCCCAGCAAGCAGGTGGTGGCTCACAACTATTTATAATGAGATCTGGTGCCCTCTTCTGGTTTGCAGGTATACATGCAGGCAGACCGCTGTATACATTTAAAAAAAAAAAAAAAGAGTTCCCTAACAGTGGGGTCAGAGTTCAGGCCCAAGGTTCCATGATGACATAGTCAAATGTCAGCTGGTTAGGTAGTTCTTCTCTTCCTGTCCCGAACCTCACTTATACACTGTATTGTTCGTATACATTCATTAGATGACTACTGAACAAATGCTAGCCATGTGGTGTGTATGCTACAGTACAGATGGTGGCCAATAGGGAATCATCCTCAGGAGATGACAGTGCTCTAGAGTTGGGAGCACAGTGTCTTGTGAGATGGCCTCAGAGGTCACATGAGGTGGTAATAGCGGGGCTGAGACCAAGCCCAAGGTAGAGAGGACTCCAGTGGGGATCTCAGAGGAACAGTATGGAAAGGAGGCCCAGACACATGAAGGCCTGGAAAAGACAGGAACCACTGGAGGAACAGGGAAGACAAAATCCCCAGGGAGCAGTCCACCTTACGGTCCTAGCTCCTGTGGCTAGCATGTTGAGTGTAGCTGTGGGGACAGGAAAGGAAAAGGAGCCAGTGAGGAAGTAGTTGCCATCATCCAGGTTAGAAATGAAACAGTGGCCACAGAGGTGGGAAATGGGCTGGAGATCTGGGACATGTGGAAGAGAGAGCTGACAGATGGGGAAGGGGCAGGGAGGGGGCTAGGTTTATACATTATCCATCCTTTTTTGTTTGTTTGTTTGTTTTTGGTTTTTGAGACAGGGTTTTTCTGTATAGCCCTGGCTGTCCTGGAACTCACTTTGTAGATCAGGCTGGCCTCGAACTCAGAAATCCGCCTGCCTCTGCCTCCCAAGTGCTGGACCTTATCCATCCTTATGGATGGTGAAAAGTAGGGCCTGGCCTCACCTTTCTGGTACAAATTACCCTAAAGAGAATGAGTTTCTCTGCGCAACTTTTAAAGTTTCTTGCTCTCATACAGCAGACTCTCCTCAAAATCAGTCTTTCTGTCCCAGCTTCCCAAGTTCTGGGATCACGCTTATTTTCCGATATTTGTCATGGTTACAGAATGGGATTGCCAGGATGAGATCTTGACAATGACTCTTGCTTGACCAAACTTGAGTTGGGCTCCTAGGCTATTACATCTCCCTGTTCAGTTTAGATTGAACAAACGTCCCCCTGTGTCAGATTACCACCCTCCCTCTATATACGATGGAGTTCCTCATCCACACCGTCTTCCTATGCATATGATCACCTTGGCCTGCCCTCAGCAAGACTACAGAAGGTCACGGACTCAGCCTGCTTTCTCTTGCTGTCACTGTTGACCACAGATGGGATAGCTGGCGTTCATGTCTGGGTGGCTTAGTTTACATATCGGGAGCATGGGGCCAGCGTCTTCAGGACGTCTGACAAGGGTCTTCCTGCTGGACAGCTCAGTGGCGGACACAGTGAGAGGCAGCAAGCTTTCCTCCATTAAGAAGCCAGTACTCATACCCCACTAATCCCCTAATCCATTAGATCACGGGTGGATGAACCCATTTGTGAGGGCAGAGCCTTAATCACCTCCTGCCAGTCCAACCTGGTCACACCTCATGAGTGGATTAAACCGAATGCATTTGAGCCGGGAAACTCAAACCCTCACAGTTAGGTTAACCCTTACACTTTGTGTGTTTGTGTGTGTGTGTGTGCATACTTGAGTGCGCACAAGATGTGACTGGTGCGTGTAGAGGCCAGAATTTGCAGTACAGATGTTGTAGATTTGAACTCAGTTCTTCAAGGCTTGTGGAGCAGGCTGACTTATCCCATCTCCCCAGTCCCCTCACTCCAGATGTTGCCTTCCTTTTATTTATTTATTTATTTTTTGATACAGTCTCATCTCTCCCAGCTAACCTTAAACAATGTAGCCAAGGAAAACTTTGAATTTCTCCTCTCCCTGCCTCTGCCTCCTGAGTACTGGGATCACAGGTTTGCACTGCCATGACTAGTTTATTTGGTGTTGGAATTCTACCTAACCCAGAGCTTCATGTACGTTAAGCAAGCACTCCACCAGCTAAGCTGCAACCCTAGTCCTCTTGGTGTCTCTCAGTTTTGTATCTGCCAGGCCTCCACACACCTATTCCTTGGCTATAAGCCCCATACTGCACTTACTATATTCTGAAGAGAGCCGAGTTATCTTCTGAGCCTAGCTTTTATTCTTTCCCTCTACTACAATGGTCCTAATTACTGGTCTCACAGGCTGTGACTTCTGATCAGCTCAGTTGACTATGTCAGTGAAGGCTCCCAGCTGCTTTTCAGGAGGTGAGATCCAACATCAACTGGCCTTTCCATATTCAAATATCTTAAGTCAACAGGTCCTGCCAGGAAGGAAGCAGCAACCTGTGCCCCTTAGTGATGAGGAGGAATACCCAGGGCCTATCTCTATACCCGGGGTCTACCTTTCACCTCTTGTAGATCCTGGAGTGGACATTGGGTGTGTTTTATAGCCCCGCGTGTCCCTGTAGCTGTCCTGTCTCAGACTAAGGTCTTTTCTCCCTGCAGAATTGAGGTAGGGATAGGAGGACTCCTATATGGTCTAGGATGTAGAATCTCTGTGAACTGGAGTGGTGTCCTTGGATCAAATGTTGTACAAACTCTGAAGTACCAAGAAGCAGGCAGCCTGCAGTTGGGAGGCCACCTCAGACTTCTAAAGGGGGTGAGGGACTCTGCTCTAGGCCTCAGTTTCCCTCATGGGATCAAGTAAGGTCCTCAGGTTCAGAAGAAGATATAAAGGTGGAATGCTGGCCTTCCTGATGGTGAGTCTGGCAAGAGATGCCTAAAAATGGGTGATTCGGGAAGCCCTCAGTCTCACCCCACTGCAAGAACAGTGATGGGTATGCAATAATTGGGGCCCTTCAGAATTGTCCCAGTGGGGTCTGTACGGGGTTCCTGCAAGATGTAGCCCTTGGATCTAGCCCAGCCTTGTCCAGGCACGCATGGAGGTCAGGTACATACTATCTATTCCCGGCTCTGGAACAAAGTGTGTCCATGCTGTCTGTCCCTCTGCAGGCACAGACTGGTGCTGAGGACAGCTGCCTGCTGACTCTGCATCTGCCTAGCCGGTGGGGAACCTGAGCGAACCTCGCTTTCTGCAGTGTTTAGCAAGGGGCAGGGATATATTGATCACTACCACTGGGTCCAAGAGTTTGGAGCTCTAAGTGACCTTGTAAGCCAATCTCCGATGTCGATGTCGAGCCTCTCACCCCCAAGATGAGAGGTTGCAGCACTGGAGAGGACTGAGACAGACACGGAGGGCTCAGGGACCCAGGGGATTTCTGGACTGTCCGGGAAGTGCATCCAGACCTGGGGCCCCCATTCCTGGTCTTGGCCCTGGTCTGGTTCCAATATCTCAAGTTACAGCTCTAAAGTGTGCCAGACTAGCTGAACCAGCAGAGAAGCAAAATTATTGCCCGCTGTGAGGGTCCTGCCTCCCCGACCCTCACAGATCTCCATTTCCTAGCTGAGCCTGGGTTTGTGGGTACCGGAGCTTGAAGGGCCAGGCCTATCTACTACAGAAGGGAAACAAGTTGGGAGGCAGAAAGATTTATTGCCTGAGGCCACACATTTTATAGTTAGGGAAATTGAGGCTCAGTCAGACTACATGACTTCCTTAACTAGGCGGCAACGCCAGCCATTTGTCCTCTGTGTAAATGGGGGGCTTGATAGAAGGAGGACCCACCAAGTTCTCTGTTAAGTCTCAATTCATCACATCAGGTCGAGGCCCTGCCGACTTTGTTTGGTCCCTGGTTGCCAAAGAACTCCCACCAGCCTTTTTTGCCAGACCTGACCTCCTATGTGACCTTGAGTAATTCTTGTCTCTTTTAAGACTCGGTTTCTTCATCCAGGAGATGGGAGTGGGGTGGCCAGGGAGTAGCAGCAGAAAACTGAACCGAGAAGCTCACGACTACCTCCTAACCTCCGCTAACAACAGGCACAGGACCCGGAGGAGGGGGCGGGGCAGAGCCAAAGGGACGCCGATCCGGGTTGCTATTGGAGAGACTTGGAGCCGGGACAAGGCTTGAGTTCTCTGGTCCAGACAAGCACTTGGGTACTGAGTTTTTCCACTCGGTCCCTTATGCTGGCTGGAGCGGGACTCCCGGCATCAATCACTACAGGCGAAGCTCCTCAGGGATGGGGCTCTCTGCGGCGCGTAGTATAGAGTAAGGGAAGTTGTTTAGAGCCCGGGCCGCCCCAGTGCTGACGCGTCTCTGGAGCTAAGTACAGAACGGGGCGTGGCTAATCGGAGGGAGGGGCTTGGGGCTAAGATGTCGTCGCTGGGCGGGACCTATAGGGAAGAGGCGGGGCTCAGGGCCAGGCCTGCGGGCGACGGTCACCGGAGCCCTCGCGCCGGGCGGCGGACAGCCGAGGACGACGGGGCGGCGCCGTGTCCTCCGCCATGACAGGTGGGCGCAGGTCCAGGAGGGCGACGGGAGCCGAGTGACCTTGGCGTCAGCTGGCGCCGGCGACGCGGGCGTAAGAGGCGCGCGGCGGCGGGGTGTCCCGGGCTCTGCGCGGCGGGCCAGGGGCGCCAGGGGTCTCGGGTGTGGAGTGGGGGGCCGTCGCGGGCCAACGAGGCAGAGCAGCAGGTGAGCGCTCACCCGGTGCACTGCACGGGCTGCGCCTGCGGAGCGGGGCGGTGTCCCGGGACGGGATGGGTCTGAGAGAGGGAAATGGTGCTCATCGCCAGTCTGCTGAGACTTTAGAGCGCCGCTTGCACACAACCCGCCTTGGAGGCGGGACCGGCGCTGCAAACCTGGGTAGCTTGTAGTACCAGGGAGACGCCCGTGTTTCCCTCTCTAGATGGGTCTAGAGAATTCGGACCCAACAACTGGATCCCTCTTCTCCAGGATGGCTTGGTTGCCCCAGCCCAACCCTTTGCTCTGGGGACTCACCCACTTTATTCTTGATCCCAGAGGGACACAGTGACATTGCTGTACTAAGTTCTCTCTGTAAAAGATCCTCTGTGAGGATGAGTCAGCGGGAGACCCCTGCTGCCACCGAGCCCAGGGACCGTGGTTGCTACCAGATGCACTTTGTTTCTGGGAGTCTCTTATACTTCATATGGCAGAGTTCACCTGGGATAGATAGCCCAGAGAGTTGAGGCAACCCCAGAAGTCCCAGGGGTCTTTAAACTGGAGTCAGCATTGGTCATGCACAAAAATAAGACCTCACAGGTTGCAACCTAGTGACTTCTAGAACAGGTTAGAGGAGACCCCATCTTCCAGGCCCATCTTGTTTGGGGTTGCAATTTCTGAAGCATTTTGTGTAGAGCCCCTAATATACACTCTTGTTCCGAATGGCCATTTGGGGGAAGAAAGAATATTATCATGTCTGTGTAGGAATAGGAAGATAAAAATCTCAGGTTGGGTAAGTGCCCCCAGACCACCCTGCTGGTCAGTGGTAGGAGCAGATCGGGAGCCTTGGCCTCAGCATTCTTGCCTGGGCCCTGCCCTAACTCTGTTTTCCCAGATCCTCCAGTAAGTTAATCAGGATGTGTGCGACAGATCTCGCCTGTGCTGGCCTCCAAGGGACCATTGCAGAGACAGGATGCCCATGGAAAATGAGACATCCCACCTCCATGAGTGCAGTGGGGGTGGAGGACTTTTAGCTGGAAGGGCACAGCCGGGCCCTGATTGTGGCAATAAGACCCTTTCCTCTCTGCTGTCTACTTGCTGATGTTTTGACACTTGTAAGCATCCCACCTTTTGCCTAGTGGGAGATGGAGACTGAAAAGCTGAAGCCTGGGGGGGTTGGATGGGCAGCCCTGGGGCCGCAGATCCCTTGTTCTTGGCTCAGTTCCCTGGTGCACCAGCTGAGGAGGGTCTGCCATACACAGTAGTCTTTGCTGCCTCTGAGTGTGTGTGTGTGTGTGTGTGTGTGTGCATGTGTGTGTGAGTGAGAGAGAGAGAGTGTGTGTGTGTGTGTGTGTGTGCATGTGTGTGTGAGTGTGCATGTGTGTGTGAGTGTGTGTGTGAGAGAGAGAGTGTGTGTGTGTGTTTGGTGGTTATAGACACTGAGAGTTGTGTCTTCACAGAATAGGTAATATCCTATGGAGTGAGAGATCTAAGCCAAACCAAGTACTATGACAAGAACTTCTGGGAGTGGTTCAGAGGGGAGTCGATGCCCAAGTTCTGGACCCCAAGAAAATGGTGAATTCTTGAAAGGGGACTAAATAAACTGGGCATAAATCAACCACATCTTCCCAGCCTGCTGCATGGGTCCTGACTCTAGTGAGCTGCAGACAGAAGGCTCTGGGACCTTAAGGGCAGAGTAAGGGCAGGTGGGACCAGCTGCTTCAGGGTCCCAAATGCTAGAGTGAGGACGTAGGTCTGGGCTGCAGAAGTTGAAGATGAGGCGATAGAGCCAAGTTTCTGGTACCAGCTGGCAGGCAGGGAAGTTACAGGCAAAGGCTCATGGATTCTGCACAGAATGATCTCTTTCTTTATCTAGTAAAGGCATTCCTGGCCTTGTTTACCGGAGCCGGGTATCCAGGCAGAGCCTTGCCTGAATCTGCATCACACCCAGTGGCTGCCTCTATGTGGTTGCTTGAACAGCTTATAAAAGCCACAGGAAGCACAGGAAGTACATTGCCCTAAAACTGCTGGCTTAGCCCTGGGCTGGGCCACCCATGGCAGGTGACTCAGGGCTCCTGTGACTCATGGCTTGTGGGCAGCAGAGGTCCATCTTGGCTAGTGGCTCTCAGGGTAGGAGGAGGCCGCTGTGAGGCATTGGCCACTATCCACCGGCAGACCTTGCCTTGCCTTTGGACCTTGAACTGGAGCCCACTCATTCTAGAGTTCTTCAGTGAATGCCTACTGTGTGTGCAACCTTGCACACCCTGGCACGATGTGGAGTGAGACAGCCTTGGCCTGCTCCTGTCTGGAAGAGAGCAGACCCCTGAATTCACAGTGATTCAAATGTAAGTGACAGAAGGAGAATGTCAACTGGCAGCCCCAGCGTGGCTGTTACCTCCCGGCTGATGGCAGGCTTATAACCTTACCGTGCCTTCATTTTCCTCTCTGAAAGTGGGGCAGTTGCAGAGCCGGTGGGAGGATGGAGGTTTAGGTAGGTATAAATAGAACCATAAAATGTCTGCCCTGTGGACTGTTCTGTGAGTTAGCTCAGTGAACTCTTCAATGAGATGCTGCAGGCACTGGAACACCTGGCAATGTGGCAAGTCACTGGGTGTCCCTGGGCTGTTGTTAAGTCTGTCTCCTATACACACTTGCAGGGGGCTGGGCCAGTATTCCGAGTCCCCAGCTGCCAAGGTGAGGCGGTGTGGATGGCCTCAGATAGGGATGGACTGGCCAATAAGCCAGAGTGTGGGCCTTGGGGGAGCAATGGCTTTCAACCAGGATAGCCCTATCCTTATTCTCTTGAGAGTAGCTTCCTGGGCCAAGGATGTGCTTATGGGGTCTTTGATGAATGCAGCTCCCACTGTCACACTGTGAACTCCTGGAAGACACCCCCAAGTTCCTACCATAGGCTAGGCATGTTGATAGGCCATGCCCACCCAGGTTGGGCAGGACCTCACAAAGCCACCTTCAGAGGTAGGATGCTGCAGGAGTCAGAAGTCAGACCAGCCAGGAGGAAATTGCAGGGGAACAGAGATGTGAGAGAGGTAGCCTGTGGATTCCGTACCCTGGGATGAAGCCAGGGACAGCTCTCACCTTTCCTGGCATGGTGACTGACCCTGTTTGTGAAAACCCAGTCTACCTTATAGAGGTCTAATCTCAACGGAAGCAGATACATACACTTGCTTTTGGATTTATTTTTCTGCCTATGAGTATTTTGCATACTTGCGTGTATGTGTTCCATGTATGTGCCTGCTGCCAAGAAGATCAGAATATGCCATCAGAGACCCTGCAACTGGAGCTGTAGACCATGGTCTCCCCAAGAGCAGCACATGCTCTTAACTACTGAGCCTTCCCTCCAGTCCCTGCACTTGCTTTTAAAGAATGGTTTGATATATTCACACACAGAGAGAGAGAGACACACACACACGCATGCCTACAGATGTGTAAGCATTAGTCAGGCAGCATCCAGATGTTTCTATGACTCAGGAAGATCCTTTTTGGCTCCTTCACAGCTCAGCTCTGCCTTCAGTGACTCCCTCCCCCTGCCCCGCTTTTCCCACAAACATCAACAATGGAGTTTTCCAAATAAGTTTTCTTAATAGACTTATTTGTCTTGTTTATTGGAGTCAAAGTCTTTCTTTGTTGTCCAGGCTGCCTCAGCTTCTCCAGTAACTAGGACTGCAGGCTTTCACTGCCTGGCTCTTGGCTTTATTTTGGGGACTGTTGACTGAAGATTGAGGAAATGGACTTCCCTGACCCTCCCTCAGATCCACTTATTATCATTAGCTGAAGCCCAGAACCTGCACTAGCGTTCCCTGCTTGCGTTGGACATTCTGTGGGCTTTGACAAATAGTGTATGCCATCATACAGAATAGTTTCACTGCCTGACACTCCCGTGTGGCCTGCCGATCCCTCCCTTTCTCTCTCCTTCCTCGAGCCTGGCAACCTCTGATTTCATTGTCTCTTCAGTATTGCCTTTTCTGCAGCCTGGTGTAATTGGAGCCATAAGGTCTGAGGCCTTCTCAGACAAGCTCTTTCTCTGAGCAAAGTGTGCTTAAGGATCCTCCACATCATTCCATGTTGCTAGTTCATTTATCCCTTACAGTGCTGAGGACTGAACCCAGGCCCTTGTGTGTACTAGGCAAGCTCTCCACCACTGAATCCTATCTTTAATTTTTTTTTATTTTATTTTGACATAGAGCCTCACTAAATTGCCTAAGCAGGCCTTGAAGTTGGAGGTCCTTCTGTCTCAGCCTAGCTTATCTTTCTCCCCTACATCTTGTGATGTGATGTGATGTGAGTGTGTGTGTGTGTGTGTGTGCGTGTGTAAGTCAGAGGACAACCTGAGGCAGTCCTCACCTTCTACCTTGTTTGAGTCCGTCTCTCTTCTGTTGCTCACTGCTATGTATGCCAGGCTAGATGGCCCACGAGCTGCTGGGCATTCTCCAGTGTCCAGCTTCACTTTTGAGGCAGGGTCCTAGAGTTCACCAGTTCAGCTAGCCTCCCTGTCTAGTGAGCTCTGGGGAATCTGTGTTAACCTCCTCAGTGCTGGGATTACAGGTAAACGCCAACACTGCTGGGGTTCTGGGTTCTGAAGAATTAAACTCTGGTCCCCATATCTGTGTATAGCTCCAAGCCCAGCTGAGCCATCTTCTTCCTGGCCTCTTGTTTGTTTGTCTTGCCTTGTTTTTTTGTTTGTTTGTTGTAGTTTTTTGGGGCCTCACATTATTTAGCCTAGACTGGCCTTGAACTCATAATCCTCCTGCCTCAGCATTCCGTAATGCCAAAACTACAGATGTCCTTCACCATACCTGGCCACCCTCTGTCATCTGTGATGTTAGCAGTTTGAGCCATTTTTGCCGATCTAGCTAAATTCTGTTGACCTTTTCTTTTTTTTTTTTTTTTAAATTAATTAATTAATTAATTAATTTATTATGTGTGAGTACACTGTAGCTGTCTTCAGACACTCCAGAAGAGGGCGTCAGATCTTGTTAAGGATGGTTGTGAGCCACCATGTGGTTGCTGGGATTTGAACTCTGGACCTTTGGAAGAGCAGTCGAGTGCTCTTACCCACTGAGCCATCTCACCAGCCCTCTGTTGACCTTTTCAATGAACAAACTTTGGTTTTGTTTCTCTTTCTCTTTTACAAACCTGATTCTCCCCAGTGTAGTCGGTGCTCTTCTCTTCTCCCGTTAGCTTTGTGTTTGCCTTTTCTCGTGTTCTCTCTCCTTCCCTTACAGTTTGGCTGAGGTGCAATGCTAGGCTATTTTTTTTTTTAAGACAAGGTTTCACTATGCACCACTAGGCAACTCCAGCTAGCTCAGACTCCATCTAGATTAAGGTGGCCTCTAACCCATAGCAGTCTCCCTCCTTCTGTCTCCAGAGTGGTAGGATTGAAGCGTGTGCCACACCTGGCCCAAGCTCTCTCATTTGAAATGCACGCATTGACGACTGGTGTTTCTCCCTCTCGGAGGCACGATCGCCATCCCGTAGGTTTGCTGAATTTGTTTCTTGTTTGTCCCAATGTTGTTTTCAATTTATTTTGAGGTTTCATTTCGACCCTATTAGTAATTGAATCCCCACAGATTTGTGAACTCTGATGGTATTGATCGCTCACTTCATGTCACATGATCAGAAAACAGCATTTTGACTTAAATGCTTTTAAATATACAAGGATTTATTTATTATTATTATTATTAATCATTCCATTCGTTTTCTTCTCAAATAATATCCCACTTCCTGGTTACTCCTCCACAAACTGCCCCATGCCACATCCACCCTTTCCCCTCTCCTGTTTGCCTCTATGAGCGTGCTCCCCCACCCACCCAACTCTTCTACCCCACTGCTCCAGCATCTCCTACACTGGGGCATCAAACATCCACAGGACCATGGGCCTCCCCTCCCATTGTTATCAGGCAAGGGCATCCTCTGCTACACATGTACCTGGAGTCCTGGATCCCTCCCTGGACACTCTGGCTGGTGGTCTGATCTCTGGGAGCACTGGGTGGTCCAGCCAGCTGATGTGGTTCTTCTTATGGCCTTGCAACCCCCTCTCCTCCTCCAGTCCTTCTGCCAGCTCCCCAAGGGGGGCCTCTGAGCTCAGTCTGCTGGTTGGCTCCAAGCATTCACATCTGAATTGGTCAGTTGTTGACTGGACTTCCCAAGGAGCAGCCGCTCCTGTCAGCAAGCCTCTCTCTCTCTCTCTCTCTCTCTCTCTCTCTCTCTCT